>NC_061862.1:148208265-148418986 GCF_907164915.1 Impatiens glandulifera
TTTCTTGTATATGTTTCTTTACCTGTCTTAATTGATGACTAATTGATGATATCAAACTTGTTTGGTATTATCAATTGTGCACTTATCACATTTATCAAAATATAATACTATATATATAGAGTAATGATACATAAATCATTCTTACACAGCACCTTCGCGCACCTACCTCATTTGGAAAGAAAGAGAAAATATATCTAAAAAATACAAGATATTTTCTCTCTCTTTATAAATGAGATAGGTATATATATATTTTGTATGTTTACTTATAAAAAAAAATATTTTTCTCTAATAATTATCTTCACGTAGAGTTTGTAGCCCAGGTATATATATAAATTAAAATAATAATTGATTTGTGATTTTCTTGTTCAAGTAATATATAAGGGAGGTCAGGTCAAACTCTGGCCTCACAAACAATTACTATAATAATAATTTTAAAAACTTATAATGTTAATTAAAAAATAATAGTCACATATAAAATTAATTTATAAAATAAAATTGTATTTCATTATTAATAAATAATATTTATAATTAATTATATAAATAGTGATATTATTATTATAAATTAATATAATTATGTATATAATTTATTTATTCAAACTAATTTATAATTATATTCCATTCTAATTTCAAATGATTTTATTAAAATAATTATTTATAATAATTCATCAATTTTAATTAATATATAAATAAGATTTATTTATATAATTTTATAATTTAAAGTATTAAGAATTATATATAAAATAATCTAAATTTATAGTATTATTTATTTTAAAATTACATTTGTACGATAATTAACGTCTATTAATTTCAATATAATTAATAATACAAATAAATTGTATAATGATAATAATTTATATAAATAAAAGGGTAAAATAATTTTTTATATTTTTTACTAATTTATTATACCACTAATCAAAAATAAAATAATCAAAAATACAATATATATAATTGTTTTCTAGAATATTTATAATATTTTTTAATAATAATTTTTTATTTTATTTTTATGTTTTGTTTCTTTTTTTTCTATATTCTCACTAGACTGAAATTAGACTTTTATATTTTTATTTATTTATATAGTTAATTTTTCTTTATTTGAAACTTAATTAATTTAAGTTCTCAAGTTTTTATTTGAAACCTAATTAATTTAACTTTTCAATTTTTCTTCATCTAATTTTTCTTCAACGGTATAGTTTTAAATATATAAATTTGTTTTTAAATCGAGTATTCTTATCTTTTATTAAATTTTATATATTTATTTTATTTTAATAAAGATATTTGAGGAACATTCTTATCTTTTATTAGATTTTGTATATTTATTTTATTTTAATAAAGATATTCGAGGAAAAGTTGGATTAATATGTTTACTTATTATCCGTAATAGTGTAATACCTATTATTTTTTCAGCCTAGTAAAAAAATTCTTCAAAAAAATTCTTCGATTCGCCCTGGTTCACGAGGAATTACCTAATTTTCTCTTAGAAATCATTATTTGATGAAAAATATGAAAAAATTGATTTTTAACATTTAAAGAATAATTCACCCTCTAAGTTAAGTTTAGAGGATATAGTTTAGATGAGAGAATAATGATTTAGAAAGAGGGACAAAATTAGAGAACAGTTTTAGTATTTAAATAGATAAAAATATTAATTAAATTATTGATATGATATTTAGGTTTTGAGATAAAAATTGGGTTTTATCTCAAATAACCAAACATCAAACAAACCTTAATGTTTACATTAAATTTTTACCAATTATTATGTTCTAACCCTTTTAAATATTTTATTCTTTAGGGGTGTATAAATCTCATGTATATATATATATATATATATATATATATATATATATATATATATATATATATATATATAACGCTTAATCTTATATTTATTTAGATTCTCGGGTCCAAATTAAGTGTTATCTGGATTTGAACCATTCCATCTTAATTATTGTAATTACGTACATAAAAATTATATACACGCAGACAAATAATCAAAATCTAAGGATTCTCAAATAAAATGTATAATTCTGGAAAGTAAGAGAGATGGCCTAATTACCTCAAGCATATTCATCTTAATGTGTTTGAGTAAGATCTATAGGTAAACCTCTCATTATTCTAACAAAAATAGGATAATCTAATATGATAGAAGAGAAAATATTTTTTTTTTCTTTTTAACTTATAATAAACCTATTTGAAGAGAGAAATGAGTGTAAAAAGATAATTAAAGAGACATACCGGCAGATCTTTCAAAATACACACTCAAAATGTGATAAAATTCGACCCAATGACTCATTACTTTCACATTTATATCCAAACTCACGAAAACTCTTGACCTGACAATGTAAGAAAATGTAAGATTAAGCGTTATTATATATCAATCACTAATAGATCTCGATGAAGAAATCATTAATTAATCTGTATATTTGTTTGTTGTGTTTCTTTTTTGAGAGGTTTAAAGCTTTTGCTAAATAGAAGTGACATTTATTAAGTTTTTCAACAGGTTATACGGAAAAATGATGTATAAATTTATGTTAATGATGTATAAATTTATGTTAATTCATGTTCATCTAGGATTATAGGTATGGTATTTTTTTTAAATTGTATGATTTAATTTATAAATTACTAAGTACAATATCATCATATTCTTTATGTTGAATATAAAGGCAAGACAAGATAAAATGTATAATTGACTATTATGACAAAATTATATTTTTCTTAAATGATTAATTATTAAGTTATGGTTATTAAGTACATCCACGTTTGTCTAAGATTATAGGTATAGACAAACTTAAGTTTTGAGTTATTGTGACCATTATCTCAACCATTAATAAGTTTATGCAGTAAATTGATTTTTTGTTGTACGGCTCTTTTTCTTTTTATTTCTTAAGTTATGGTTATTAGTTTATTCATATTTGTCTAGGATTATAAATATAAATATAATATTGTTTAAATTGTATATAGTATATAATTTATAGTTTCCTTTGATCCAATTATAATATATAGTCAAGATAAAATAATTAATTTATTAGGTCAATGATGAGTTTAAATTCTTGCTGAGTTTGTCAAGAAACAAGATCTTTCCAATGCAATGTTGTAACAAAACAAAAGATTACCATTCTTAATTTATTATATGATTTTTGGGTCAAAATTGTACTTATATTTAAATAAGTACAAATTTTCTACTAGTTCAATTAATTAAACATGGAAAGATAAAATAGAAAAAGGTAAAAACATAAAATTCTGCAATATAATAAATAATGACGTGTTAATTTATTTATGTCCAATAAATTTAGTTTACTTTATATTTTTTTAAATAAATTTGTTTCAATAGTCTTTAATTTAAGGTATTTTAAAGATAATTAATATAAATAAATAGTTATAATTGGATTAGTTATTTGCGATTAGTTGTTTGTTTATTTACTATTATTAAACTTTAATTTTAAATATAAAAATATTTTTTAATAATTCATTCTAAAAAATTTAAATAATTCAAATAAATATTACTTTTAATAAAATTATCCAAACAAAACAAACAAATAAATTCAACTTCTTTTATACGCCAGTATCCATAAGGATTTTCCAAATCTTTAAGGAAGAGATTGTCCAAATCTTTATATGAAAGAGATTTAGGATTTATTTGATTCACATATTATACAAATTTTTAATAAACTAACTCAATAAATTAAAATCAAACATATTTAAAATTATATATTAATAAAAAATTAATATAATTAATATATTCATAAAATTTATTTTAAAAATGTTATTTTTTAATTTAAATAAATTATAACTATATAAAATTAAGTTAATATATATATATATATATATATATATATATTATAAATCAAAAAATTAAATAAGCTGGATCGTATAAGCCAAATTAAAATTACTCATTGTTAGCAATTAAATAGGTTAAATCAAGCTTACCAATTTTTAATGATTAAATTAGTGAATTTTTGTGAAACATACATGTAATAAGATAGATTCAATCAGCTTGAATCAAACTTACCTTAGAGCTAGTTTGTTTGATCTTTGTTTTTTTTTTTTTGGTTTTTTAGTTTTTGTTATGTTTAAAAAAAAACTAGTTTGATGAAATTTTAAAACAACTATATATATATATATATTTTAAAGACAAAAATACCTTTAATTTTCTATCTCTCTATTTGGAAAGATTTTAAATAAAACTAACAAAACCACTAGATTTAACAAAGCCTTAGTTTATGTTTGTACAATTTTTATATTATTTTTATTAAAAGTATGAAAAGACTAGACTACTCTTCTTCTTCCCTTTCACCTACATGTTACTCCTCCCGGGGTTAGTTCGATGCTACCTATACAGGTAGTGCCTGTATCCATTAAGGCACTGCCATTTGTACAAAGAGAAAATACTCAACAAATAAGGAAGGTGATGCTTCACTTTTATGTATAGGTGTCATTTTATGAGTGGAATACAGGTACTACCTGTATGGGTAGCATCGAAATAACCCCTCCCCCGATAAAAGAAAGTTAGCTGTTGAAAAGTCAAGATCATCCGTTGGACCGCTCGAATCATCATTTCAACATTTAAGTCTTGTTCGATTATGAGTTTTTTTTTAAACTAAGAAAAAAAAAGTTGAATAATGAGTGATGATTTTTAGAAAGTAATGATTATTTTTAGTAAAAATATTTAAAATATAATAATTTAAAATAAAAAATATTATATTTTAGTTAATGAAAATACGTAATTAGTAAGAAATAATTAATAGAAAATTAATATTATAAAAATTAAAATAAAAACCTGTAACAAATAAAAATAAATGTTCTGTTTGGGTTTTTAAATATATTATCACTAATTTTTGGACACACCCCCTCTACTTTCTCATTTCCCAAAGCTATCCCTTTACTCTTCTATCAAAATATTATCACTTTTTCAATCCTTTTCAAGTTCATATTTTTTTTTTTCTACCCATAATAAAAGTGAACAAGTTTCAGAAAAATAATAAAATTATCGTAATAATAAAAATAAATAAAGGAAATTCCAATGTGGTGAATAAATCATATAAAAATCTTTATCATTAAAATTTTGGAAAACTTGGAGAGTAAAAATGTAAATAAATAAACAGGAAATCTTCATCATTAATCTTTTTTTACTACATTATTTATGCATAAGCTAAGGGTTTTGTTTGGTTTCTGTTATTTAATAAATCTAGCCTATTTCGATTTTTTTATTTATCTATTTAAAAATGAGTATAGAATGATGTATTACTTCCTAATTTATTGAAAAAACATAAAAATAATAATTATTTCATCAAAATCGTAAATACATTTTTGTTAGTGGTGATTTTGAGAAAGTAATAATTATTTTTGGTAAAAAAACTTAAAGATTTACATTTTTGTTAACGATGATTTTGATAAAGTAATGATTATTTTTGGTAAAAAGACTTAAAGGGTATTGATATTTATAAATAAAATATAAAATAATAATTTAAAATAAAAGATATTTTTGTATTTTGATTAATGATATAAGTGATGGATGAGAAGTGATTGATTCGAAAATGAATTTTGTGTGGGTTTTTTAAATAACCGCTTATAACAAAACACTGCCTGCCTGCCTACCTTGTCAATTTCGCAATCCAAGAAAAAGAAAGATAAGATAACACCTCGCAATCACCTCGACGAAATCAAACCGTCCATCTAAATAAACAACCATTCTCCACCATTGATTCCTCTCGAAATCCAACGGTTCCACCTTTCCTCACAAATATATATATATATATATATATAAACCCACACCCACCTGCTTCTTCATCATTATCTTTCTTTAATGATCACCGTAACGTTTTGCTTCGGAGAATTAATTTAAACACCAGCGCAAAAAGAGATTCTGTTTACCCTACTTCTTCCTCTTGAAGACATGAAAGAGTAATAAAATTTTATTCGATTTTTTTGTGTTTATCATCTTCGATTCAACTCATTTTCTTCATCACTCATCTCTGTTTACCATCTTCGATTCATCTCATTTTCTTCGTCACTCATTTGTGTTTACCATCTAAATCAGTGTATTTTAATTGATTGAGAGAGAATCTAAATTTTAAACGCAAATTCTTCATTTTTCTTTGGCTTTTCGGACAGTGAGTGGCCCATCCTATAATGGTTTGGTTTGGTTTGGTTCGATTGCGTTTTTAATGCTTCTTTGGAAGCCGAAGCTGGTAGCGCAAGAGGACGACCAACCAATAACAAGGTAAAAGGAAGAAAAAATTGCTTTAAGAAGAGACACAACATTTTTCATGAATTCGGACCAAACAATCATTCTCTCGACCATCTTTGTTTGCTTTCTTACTCGATCGATCTTCACTTCACTTTTGCCAATCCTTTTTCTTTCATATTATTATTTAATATTACTAATTATTTTAATAATAATCACTTTAAATATTCAATTTTCATACTTTTTTTTAATTTTGTTTTACGTTACCATTTACCAAATTAACTAATTAGCTTTGAATTTTTTTTCATATATTTGATTGTGTTATAAAATTTTGTTTTAATCTTTTTTGCAGGAATAATGAACCAATAATGAACCGAAGAAAACAATTTATTCTCTATGTAATATGTATGATAGATGATATGATTATTCTTATTTCATTTTTCAATGTGACTGATGTCATTTTTCAATGTGACTGAGTTGTGTTGTCCTTTCTTGTTACTCCTACTCTGAAAGAAGAAAAAAAGATTAGCATTTGAAAAGTCAAAGATGATCCGTTGGACCACTAGTATCATCCTTTGTCGGTTTTGGGTCCTGCTCCCCGATTTCTCTAACAACACACAAAGGCTAAAAAATGTAAGTATCAGAATCAATGAATTAGTTTAGAGAAATTTGTTTCTTTTGTTCTCCTTATTTTTTGTTTTGTTTGATCCAATTATAATAGTCTTATTAGGTGAATAATGATGAGTTTGAAGTCATGAGTTTGCCAAGAAACAAGTTCTTTCCAAAACAATGTTGCAACAAAAGATTATCTTTCTTAATTTATTATATGATTTTTGGGTAAAAGATGAAATAGAAAAAGGTAAAAACATAAAATTCTGCAATATAATAAATAATGACTTTTTTGTTTATTTTATATATTTTCAAATAAATATAATTTTGTATTATGTTTCAATAGTCTTTAATTTAATGTATTTTAATGATGATTATTGATTTAATATAAATAATTAGTTATAATTAAATTAATTATTGATGTTTGTCTATTCTAAAAAAGTTTAAATAACTTATTTAATACTTATTTGTAAAATAAAAATTTTTTTTAATAAAAAATATTCAAACAAAACAAAGTTCAATTTTTTTTTTATACCCAATATCCATGAGGATTTTCCAAATCTTTAAGGGAGAGATTGTCCAAATCTTTAGGAAAGAGATTTAAGGCTTTTTTTGATTCACATATTATACTAATTTTTAATAAACTAATCCTACGAATTATAATAAAACATATTTGAAATTACATATTAATAAAAAATTAATATATTCATATAATTTATTTTAAAATATGTTATTTTTAAGTTAAATATATAATTTATAAATAAATAAAATTAAGTTAATAAATATATATATATATATATATATTTAAATATTTATAACATTATAAATTAAAAAATTAAATAAGCTGAATAGTACCATCCAAACTTACCAATTTTTAGCGATTAAATAAATAATTTTTTTGTAAAACATAAGTGTGAATAAGGTAGATCCAATCAGCTTGAATCAAACTTACCTTAGAGCTAGTTTGATTTTTGGTTTTTTAGATTTTTAGTGGGTTTTATGCTTAAAAAAAAATCTAGTTTGATGAAATTTTAAAACAAATATTTTTTTTTTTGTATTTTTTTTTTGGGTTTAAAAACAAAAATACCTTAAATTTTTTCTCTCTATTTGAAAAATAATTTGGATAATTTTGATATTAAAGAATAAAAAGTAATAAGATTGATTAAGAAATGGTTGAAATAATAAAGTTGGGTATGGGTTTTTAAAAATATTCCTTTATCAAAATATTATCATTAATTTTTGGACTCACCCTCTCTACTTTCTCATTTCCCAAAGTTATCCATTTACTCTTCTATCAAAATATTATTACTTTTTCAAAGTTCACTTTCATTTTATTTTCTACCCATAATAAAAGTGAACAAGTTTAAGTAAAACAATAAAATTCTCATAATAATAATAAAAATAAAATAAAATAAATTCCAATGTAAATCATATAAAAATCTTAATTACTAAATTTTAGAAAACAGGAGGGTAAAAAAGTAAATAAATAAAGTGATGAAGTGAACTATGCCTGCCTGAAAACAAGCGTCTGCATTTGCCTGCACCATAGTCCTATCCTTTAAACTTTTTTACTTTGAAATGTTATTTTTTTGAATGTATTTTGAGGTTTTCTTTAGAATTTCATTTTGTTTTTAAATATTTCAAATCTATGCATTAAAAACAAGCTCTATTTTTAAGGAGACAGAAAAGGAGACTATACGCGCCTAGCCCTAGCCCTGCACCATAGCCATGTCCTTCATCCTACATTATTAATGCAAAAGTTAAGGGTCTTGTTTGGTTTCAGGTAAAAATATAAAATTATTCAGGTATGCAATATAATAAATAATGACTTGTTAATCTACCTATGTCGAATAAATTTAGTTTATTTTATATTTTTTCAAAAAAATATAATTTTGTATTATGTTTCAATATTCTTTAATTTAAGGTATTTTAAAGATGATTAATATAAATAGATAGTTATAATTAATTTCTTCACAATTCAAAAATCAATAACTTTTAAATAATTAAAATTCAACTGTGATAAAATTCAACTCGTGATATTTGACATAAATATTATTAACTCTGATATCTCAATACATTAACTTCAATGTTGAATAAAGATTTCGAGTTTAAGGCCTTGTTCTCTTTGGGTTTTTAAAAAAACTCAACCAAAACCAATTTTCTAATCAATCACTTCTCAACAATCACATCACTCATTTCATTAACCAAAATACTAAAATACCCTCTATTTTAAATTATTATTTTTTAATTTATTCACATATATCAATACCCTTTAAGTCTTTTTACCTAAAATAATCATCACTTCCTCAAAATCATCACCAATCATTATTTTTTTCTCCCTTTAGGTTTTTTAAAAAACCCCAATCCGAACAAGGCCTAAGTCTAAAATTGTGCTAACTTAAAAAAAAAATAAAAAAAATGACAAGTGGATTTGTTTGTCATATATCTTTTTGATTTATAAAAACTTGAGGTCAATTTATATAACTTTGAAGTTTAGGATTCTATTTTAGTTTAAAGTGAAAGTTCAATAGTCTATTATTATTTAAGATTGCGAATGAAAGGAAACGCCTGTTTGGTCCATCAATAAAATTGAACCCTAATAACTAAACACCTTTTTCTTTTATTTTTTATTTAATGTCTTAAATTAATTCACTCATATCATCAATCAATCAATAAATATTTATTTAGTCCTATTTCAAAACAATAACTTTCTCATAACAAAATTATCAAGGTGTTAAGAAAATTGTGAATATATATCTGAATTATTATCCTTTTGACCGCTAGTTTTGATAAGTTTAAGTAATTTGATAAGTTTGGATGTTTAATTATTAATATATTTTTAAAAGTCTATCTTTGTGGGTGCAATTTTTATTTGTTGCTAACATACTGTTATTTTTTTGAGCTTGTTTTGGCATTTGTTTATCTTATATGCACACTATATTATTTAGTATCATTTATACGATAATGTGTTATGTTATTGAAGGATTAGTCCTAAATCTTCAGGTTGCCTTCGAATAATGGAGACTTGAATCTGTTGTTTGTTATGTGTTTGATGGATCATATGAATTTGGTTGTTGATGAACTCGGGTACGAAAAAAGAGTTGGATTAAATTAATAGTACCGGAACTCATGAGGTGATTGATGCTTAGTTGCTTTAATTGTAGTTTTTGTATAAGAAAAAGAAACCAAATTTGAAAAAACAAATATTTCTTTACCATTAAAGATAAAATATATTGATTTTTGTAAAAGTTTTTCAAACAACATTGTTTGTTTCTCAGCTCTCTTCTCATTATAAGTGAAGAATCAATTAATACTCGGCAAAAGAATATTGGACAGCTTTTTACCCTTTAATTTATTATTAACTATACAAGTTATGAATATGTCTAGAATTATTTGTAAAATGTTGAAGAAATTATGTTTTTCGAAAAATAAAAATCTTAATAGGTATAAATATATAATAATAAATTATAATTTTTTAAAAAGAAATAGAAAATATTTTATAGTTTTGATTAATAAATGGAATGATTTGCTGAAAAAAAATATGAGATAAAATTATGTTTGATTCTTTAGTTTGGGCTGGCTAATGGTTTAAGACCCAATCCAGTTTTGAATGAGCAATCATTTCAAAATGTGTAGGCTAAGGTACATCTGTTTATGCCTAAACAGCCCAATCATATGCAGTCCAGTCCATAACCGTTTT
Source organism: Impatiens glandulifera (assembly GCF_907164915.1). Classification (NCBI taxonomy): domain Eukaryota; kingdom Viridiplantae; phylum Streptophyta; class Magnoliopsida; order Ericales; family Balsaminaceae; genus Impatiens; species Impatiens glandulifera. The sequence continues at coordinate 148,218,756 of NC_061862.1, forward strand.
GGTTGCATTTAAAAAGGCCCAATGACAAATCAATAAATAAAACGATAACCAGGAAAATACAAGTTAAAATAAATTAAATGTTAAAGTACGAATTTAACTCATGCATTTATTTTGATTGTAAGTCATTTTAGAGACCAAATACATTTTTTTTTGTACTTCGATAAATTTATTTATTTGAGGTTATTTAGATATATGATAGGATTAAATATGACTTAAATATCAAGTTCTTACAATTATAATATTCTTAAGAAGAGTCGTGACTCGAGGTGTGCATGACCAGGAACCCAAACGCGTCGACAAAGACCTTTCCATTGAATTTAAAATTTCACTCACTCGGAGTCGGGCCTAATTCTATAGATAATCCGTTTTCGTCATATTAGTCAACTTGATCTCCTTAGTCTTAAATTGAATATTTCGGTAATTTCGAGTCAATTATATATTATTCATTTCTTTGCCTCACCTCATTTATTTTTGTGACATATTAAATAACAAATTAAAATGCAAATATCACGTCTAAATGGTCAAAATTGTAATAGAGACCATCTACGGGATGGACATGTAAGAAACAATGTTGCGGTCTTATTCGAAGTGTTACTAAACAATTGAAGAAACGATTTACTCTCGTTGACTTTTTTTGTTTCTCAAAATGAAAGTCAAGTGACAACGGTCAAAATCAAAACTCCTCTTCCTCCTAACCTTTATTTTAGTCAAGCATGTTTTGTTTATTTTCTTATCTATATTAATTTCAAAACTTTGTGATAAACATCGATACACTCAAAATTTGCGCGGAGAGTGATTTTGCCTATCATGTTATCTAATATAACTTTGAATTATATTGTCCTTATTGTTTAGTGGGACAATTAATGGGTTATCTAGGATAATACAATTGAAACGTTTTCTTTGTCCTAATTGGTCTATTTGATGTTGAGAGAGTTAATGATTTCATTTTTCTTAAGCATAAAGTTTGAAGAGATTATTCCACCCAAAAATTGATAAGGTCCATAGTTAAATAGCATAGGATGTCCCATTGTAATGCTTGTTGCTTCTTCTTATAACTTATACATATGTCCTTTTGTTAATAAATGATAATAAATAACAAACAAACAATTAAGTCCATTAATGTTTCATTTTCTATCTATTAATTAATTAATTAATTAGGTCGTCTTCATCAATAAGGTGGCACATCATTATCATGATCATTGAATCATTTTGCTTCTCTTATTGGATCACCATTTTGTTTTATTTATTTAGTTATTTCACCCACAAGCTACACTACCCATTTATTTACATTATTGAGAGTCAATTAGATATTTATGTTGTTCTTGACCCGCTAAAAATGGATTCTAAATATTTATGATTATCGTGATAACGGTGATGATGAAGATGTTAATTAATCCATTTTTTTTAACTTTCATTGTTGAATGATCTCTGTAAGGATATTGGTCGATTAATGCTACAAGCACAACATGTTGGATTAGTTGAATTCCACTAAAGCTTATGGGTGGATTATATATCATGAATGAAGTGAACTTATTTAGTTGTTCTCTTATTTCTTCCTTTTTCACCATTTTTAAATTTTAAAAGTATTAGAAATGAATCAATTAATTCATCTAGTTATTCAAAAATAATTCACAAAATTGAAATTCGTTGATGTTGAAAAGGATGATGACAGCGAGACTAAACTTTAGGTCAATCTATTTTTTTTTTAAATTTATGCATAAATACTCAAATCGATTGTCTTTGGACCATAAATCTTATGTTTTAAAATGAGATTTTTTTTTTTATCATGAAGAGCTCCTTTGAGGTAGGTTTCGTAGAATTTTACTTTTTTTTTTTACATGTTCTCTCATTATAAATTAATATTATTCTAACTAATTAATAAATGTAATCAAATATTTCAGGAACTCTTGATTTTGGCTTCATTTGTCTTCATCCTCTTTTACATCTTTTTAGCTTACATTGATGCTAACTAGTGTGGGTGTCCGGACAAACGTGGAACGACGTCTGGCCATTGTGTCTTCTTAGTCGGCTAAGTCAAACTACTTTGTCCGTTCTAGTGCCGAAGTTGAGTATCGGGCGGTTGCGAATATAGTTTCGGAAACTTGTTGGCTATGAAATTTACTCATAGAAATTCATTGCCTGGTTCCGACTGCTACTCTTGTTTACTATGATAATATAAGTACGATCTACCTCTTCAGTAATCTCGTTCACACCAACGGACCAAACACATTGAGATGGACATTCACTTTGTTCATGAGAAGGTCTCACGTGGTCAGGTTCGAGTTCTTCATGTTTCATCTCGTTTTCAACTTGCAGATATCTTTACGAAAGGGCTTCTGAGAGTTCTTTTTTAAGAATTTCGATCAAATCTCAACATACATCGCCTGCATGCTTCGGTTGCGGGGTGTAATAAATGTAATCAATTAATAGTTATCTTGTATTTTCTATATATGGTTGTCCTAATTAATATATTGGAGATCTTTAGATTAATGGATAATTAAATTAATAGATCTCAAGATTATAATATTATATATATATATATAGTTTATACTTTGGATTGAATATAACAACGAATTGTATTCTTTTTACTAATTATCAAATCACTCGTTTCATCAATTTAGATATTAAATTCATTTATTTATCTTTCAAATATATCCATTTTTAAATATAAAAAAGATATTATAATAATTAACCAATAAATTTTTTAAATAACCTACCTTTTCATTTAAAACAAAATGATAGAGCCCCGAGATGAATAAAAAGGAAAATGTATTCTTCATAATTACACTTAACTTAATTATTATACAACAATTATTATACCTAATTATAAATAATAAAGATCCTTTTTAATAACATTATACAGTGAATTAGGTGACGTAATAATTACAATGACGTTTAAGCTATATTTACCCATTTCATGTTGCATTTGAACCTTCCTGAAATTGACAGCTCCTCAAAGTATTGTCCACACGTCACTAAGACCAATGGGAAGAGAAAAATATAATAATGATTATGAAGGTGATAATTTTTTATGTAATAAATAAAAGTGGGAATTAAATAATATTAGATTTAGTTTGAATTATTTAATAAGTCAAAATATACTTAAGTACAAAAATTTGATTATAGACCACCAGACATTTATTTAATTTTATATTTATTGCTAATGACCAGACTCATTTAAAAACAACTATATTTTTTATTTTATATTATAAATTTATTTGTTGTTTCTCTAATTTAATATTCTAATTATTTATAAAATATATTTGGGTAGTTCAAAATACCTTTTAGAGCTTGTTTCATATTTGTGTTTTTAGGTTTTAAAAAAAATATTATCTAAGACCTAATAATTAATTCATCAATTTAATCAATCATTTTATTTATTAAAATTATAACTTAATAAACCAAAAAAAAGTAATTTTGTATATTAATCCCAAAAAACTAATTTTATAAATATTATCAAACAGGTTTTTTCAAAAAAAAAAAACCCAAAAAACAACCTCCTCAATCGAGCTCTTGATGTTAATATAGGCTTTAGTAGCATGGAATTAAATTACACATTTTGCCTTAACTCTTAAGCATCACATTTTACTCTTGGCTTAACTCTTAAGCACTAAATTAACAAGCTATACTAAACCACATTTTTTTAATCAATATATTGAGAGATATCACCTAAAAGAAGGACCCTCCCTCCCCAATGCATATTTCTTTAATTAATTGACCTATCATTAATTAGGGTTTTTCATAATAACTAGAATATACAGAGAACAAAATCACCAGAATATAATGTTGATTCGAGGCATGTGTTACACACATTTCCCTTAAAACAACTCTATCATCTCCCGTTTGTGTTGAAACTTATCCCAGATGACTGTCTCCTAAGGTGCAACAAATTTAGTAGTGATTATGTAATTAAATCACTATGCATTGAACTTGATCAATATACCTGAACTATTAACGGGTTTTAACGGAAAATATCGAGCGAAGAACTCGAAGAACACTCACAAAACAAGAAGAGGGATTTTGGAATTCGAGAGTGAGAAAAATAAAGGATGAAGTGATGTGAAATGAATAAAGAATGGGTATATATTGCTAAGAATTAAACATTCAAATAAAACCATCCAAATGTTTATTAGCAATAAATATTGCTTATTAATTTGTCAATTAATCTAAAACTAATTAACATCATTGCCTATACGGTTGATTTGGTTGATTTGCTGAAATACAATGTTGGACATTACTTATTCAATGCTAGCTAATGAAAAGTCCATACACAAATTGATAGGCTAATTAAAGTTAAATGTTTATCATAACATTAAACTTTAATTTTCTAATTAGGTATTAAATATTAATTAAAAAAATTAATATTTAGTTATAATTTGGTTTAAATTCACCATTAATTCACGTTTGAATTTATGTGAATTTTATTTGATTTTATTTATTCACAATCTTATTTTTATTCATTAATTGAATTACCTTAATTTCAAAAATCCCACGCATTAATGGAAATTAAAAGATTAACCCGGTGAAAGGTTCAACAGTTGAATTCTACATAGGATAAGTAGGTGTAACCCTTTGAACCTTCCCTTATGAAAGTATATAACTTTACTAGCCGATTAGTAGACTCGATATCCTTGAACTATTCTGCCAATTGTGTAAACGATTACACACTTTCACATAGAATTTTCCCTCATACATGTCAAGCTCTCATGGTTGTATCCGTTTTGAAAATGGAACACGCGCCTAGTTCTGTTAGAGGGTCTAGATTTGTGACGTGCAATTCTTTCAAATAGGCCCCACTTCTCCCTCACATAGGTGATCTCTTTGCTCACAAAGAATCATTAAAAGTAACTAGCATTTAGTCCGTGCATTTGCACGAGTAATAATATAAAAACCGTGAAAAAAAATTACGGATAACATTTTTTATTTTATTTTTAACCGTTTTAAGTTTATGGGTGAGTCAACCCACAATCCGACACAAGTATTCATTTACTCAACATCATTATATATTAGTTAGTTAAAAAGTTGACCCTATATTAATATTAAAACGTCCCGCGTTTATCAAATTTGGTGTTGAATTTAAAATATAAAGTCTTTGTAGCCTAGTTGGTTAAAGAGTTGTACTTGTTTTGTTAGGTTGCAAGTTCGAAACATACCTCTAGCATTTTTAATTTTATTTTTAACCGTTTTAAATTTAAAAACGGGTCAATCCACAATCCGACCCAAGTATCCAAATTAACCACAGCTCTCGACCCGGCAATCCGGACACTTTAAAAATTAAGCATCATTATATATATATAAATATTGGATCAATTTGGTTATATATATTTTATTATGTATTTGGACCTAATTTGGTCACTAATGAATTTTGAATACCAATTCAAATATGTTTTGGTAGAAAATTCAAAATTATAGTTCTCAACTAACTATTGTATTACATACAATTTGGACATTTTATAGATCTTTTCAATATATAAAATTTGGACATTTTATAGATCTCTTTAAAATGATTTATTATTTTAGTCTCATCGAATCTAACAAAAATTACATAGTAGTTAATTGAAGAACAGTTATATCTTTAACGCAGATATAACTTTAATTTTAAGTGAAGATAAACTAAGATAGATTGTGTTTAGACCCACTTCTTCACGTTTAGAATGAAAATATTTCGTGGAGATATATTTTTAGATGCAGTCGTTGAGTGATTTAAAATTATTGTAAACATGAAAATTAAGCATACCTCAATTTATAAATAATATTATTAATCTATAATAATATTTTGAATTTTTAAATTTAAAATAACTCAAAAAAAGATTGAAAATCAAATTAGAGTTAATTATTTTTATAATTAAACTCTAATTAGAAATATTAAATAAAAACACAAAAACAATTAAGATTAAAATATTGTATTTATTTTATCCAAATTAAACTCAAAAAGGAGTTGAAATTATTTAATTATAATTTTAAACCTAAATTATGTACAATTTATGACTTAAAACAATTAAATAAATACCCAAAATAACTAAAATAAAATAAATGAATATAAATTTTATTATGTTGTCAAATATATTTTTGTGTATTAAATTGGTGAAGAAAAGTTAAAGAATAGGGTTAAAATTCGATATCAAATAACTGTTTTAATAAAAATAAAACTGATAATCAAATACAACCGAAAATAAAGAAATCAAAACTGCAGCAGGATTCTTATCTATTGGATTAACGCTGAATTTTTATCCAGCGCTCAAGAAGACGTCGCGTCAACCGGCTGTAGACAAGCGCACACCCGGATCCACAACGAATCGACTAACGAGACACTAACCCGATTAGCTCGATCGCCCAAACACTAACGAATCTCCATCGGAATGCCAACGAACGTCCAATTAAACGAAACAACGTCGTTTTGTTCTTCTTCTTCGCAAACTCTAGAGGCCCGCGACGGACGTCGGCAACCTTCCATAAGGCTTATCTCCGTTATCTTCCATCATTATCCTTTGAGATTTCACACATGTACATGTATTCTCCACGTCATCATTTCCCTTAGGTCTAGAAGTCAAATCCTACACTAACCTAGGCTGTTAAGGACGAAATAAAAATGGGGAAGAAGAACTTCAAAAGAAAAATCGAAGTTGAATTTGTCCATGATAATCGACCTAGCTTGGTATAAATAGCCTCTACGTGATCTTCTTCCAATCCATCAAACATAATCCAAACATTACAACCTAATTCGAAAAATTGAAGAACTCCAACGAACTAATTTTTGTAAAAAAATATTCTCCAGTGATCAAAGCTTCGATCCAAGGTTTGAGAAAGTTTTTTTCACACCATTAGAGTGTTCTCCAATCGTTTGTAAGCTTTCAGACTTGCTGTAATTCAATTTATGATTCAAAATTGGATTTTTCCAAATTTGATCGGGTTGATCATATTTAGGGTTAAATTTTGTGTTTTCTTTGTTTGAAATTATTCCTTAGATGATTTATAAGCTTTCTGTCGAAAGAGATTTGATCAATTTAACCTTAATCGAAAAAACTCAAATTTAATTTGAAAATCTGAAAATTTTGAATCTCATGTTCTTGAGCTTTTAAGCTTAAATTTTGATTCAAATAGTTGTTAAACATGTTTGGATGATTTCCAAATCATATAATCAATATCTCGATCATGTTTGATCAAACTGAAATTTTTAAAAAAATGAATTTGAATTTCAGTTTCAAAAGTTGATATAGAGCTTGATTGATATTCTTGTTTTGGTTGTGTTCGACTATAGTCATTATTTCAAAGTTATTGGAACAAGAAATAGGCCATGAGATGACCTAAACCAAAAGTTTCCAATTATTTTCCTAAAAATGATTTTGAAAAATCAATTGTTATACAGTTCGATTGATCGTGTTTAGGGTTAGGGATTATGATCCCTACAATCATATGAGTTTTTTGAAACTTACCAATCATTTTTTCATGATCTGTATCAAAAGATACAAACATGCAATTCTTCATACCAAATGAAGAACACTCGGTCCCCGACGACCGAATCTTGTAGGATCGGGACTGAGAAATAGGATCAAGAATTCTAGGTCCTGACCGAGACCAAGGACCGTTCTTGAGTTAGGACCAAGGAATCTGACATATGATTCTAACCTAGGACTAAGAGGTTTAACCTAGGACCGAGACTCCCAAGGCCAAGACCGAGGAAGCTAGATCTGGGACCGAGCCTTCCAAACATAGGACCGAATAACCTGAGTTTAAGACCGAGCCTATTGAACCCCATGACTGAACAATCTGGTCCCTTGACCGAGTGTCCTGAACCCTAGGACTGAACCCTCTGGTCCTTTGACCGTGTGTTCTAAACCCTAGGACCGAACCCTCCAGTCCTTGACCGAGTGTCCCGAGCCCCGATCCAGACCACCCCGGTCTAGACTGAGCCCGTCCGAGCCTAAATCGGTAAAAACAGACCCAATCCCTAGGACCCAAGTCTTAAGGCCTGTTTGGTTCCACTTTTCAAATTTCAAATTTATTTTTGGAATTTTGGAATCCCAATCAATTTTCAAATAATTCTGAAAGGTCAAAAAATGAATTTTAAATATTTTTGGGATATTTTCCAAACACATATTTTGACTAAGGCCCCGTTTGAAATTTATTTTTAAGTTCTAACACTTTTCTGATATTTTCAAGTCTTATACTGAGTTTTATATCAACTCAATCGCAGGTACGCTCTTCTAAATAATTTTTTACAATTATTTACGTAATCTAAATATATCCTTGCTAGGACCCTCAGAATACTAATTAATGGAAATAAATGTTATAAATAAAACTTTTGATAGCAAGACTTTTACTTTATGAATAAAATCATCCTTCGATGGCGCGGAGGACATAGCGCGAAAGCTTTTTCCGAGCGTAACCAAAAAATAAACCCCTTATGGAAACTCTTGTATAATGTACATTTACAAACGTATCTTTTACTGATTTTTCTAAAATCATTTGACGACTCTATTTTCAAATAAATAATACCTTCTTAAATTAATCATATTTAATTAATTTAAACAATATTTCAAATTCCCATATTATTAAAATTTGAATAAAGTTGATTATTTTTATATATTTAATTTCAAAAGCTCTTAGGTATTTCAAAATCTATTAAAGTAATGTTTATATTTTAAAAAAAAAGCCTGACATACAAACCAAGGTTGAAACGCATCGAATCTCGAGGCACTCCGCAATTCCCCATATTGTCACGTGTACTCTAAACATGTTCTAAGTTGCGAGGGAATTTTCTGGGGTTACAATTATATATTTTGAAAATAATTTTAAAAATGCATCTATTTGATAAGGTTTTGGGTTTTGAGATTTGAGTTTGGGTTTCGAACACCCTTCTCTGAACCCGATCGGGTAATCTTTTGTCATTCTCATCTCCGACCCTGAACTCGACCTAAATTTAAAATACCCTACTCTAGCCATCGAATACTCTCGGGTATCAGATATACGGATACCCATTGTCATCCCTATATATTATTAAGGTTTTTTTAGTTCTTGACATCAAGGTAATCATAATCGATAATTTATTTAAAATCGTTAATTAATTGTAAACTCGTAAAATCAAGAGTTTACTTGAAATCGTAAAGGTTAAATTTAAAAATTATAGATCAAATATTCTTAATATATATAATCAATTGTTTTATATATGAACAAAATTTTAAAAAATATATATATATATTTAAATATAAAATTAAATAAATAATAAGAATGAGTATAAAATAAGTTATATTTATAAATTTAATTAATTAAAATAAATAATAATTTTAATTTATAACTAAAAATAAAAATTATTTTTTAATATAAAATCGTAAAATCAAAATTATTTATAAATTCATAAAATCGTAAAATCTTATTATTGAAAATTTAAAATAACAAGAATTTAATTATTTAAGAGTTTATCTAAAATCAAATTGTAAAATTATAATATTTTAAAAGTTAACTCGATATTTTAATTTGTTTTTATTTTTGTTTGGTATATGTAAAATTAATTTTTATTTGATACTTTTTAAGAAAATTTAAATATGAGTAGAAAGTAAATAAGAGAGTTAAAATCATAACTTATGAATACAAATGGTAAAAAAAAATGAAAGAAAAGTTGATCAACAAAGAGATTAAAAATAAGAAAGAAAATTAAACATGAGTGTAATATATTCAGAATAATATTAAAATTTAATTATATATTGATTTTCAAAAATTAAGTTTCTATAATTAAATCTATTTAAATAAAGAAATAAATTTATAAAGATTGTTGAGAAAAAATAAATACTCTTAGAATTGAACTTTAAATTTATTTTAAAAAAGAAATAAATTTAATAAGATCATATACTTATTTGATTTGAAAATATAAATCTAATTTTAACTTAATTATTTATAAATATTATTTTATTATATGCATATATATTAAAATTTTGAAAATCGTACATGTATCAATATTATTTTATTATATGCATATATATTAAAATTTTGAAAATCGTACATGTATCGTATTTATAATGGATATCTATAATGGCGATATCGATACAATCTTATCGTTTTTCGGTATACCAAAAAGTTAATATTTTTAATATTTTGCAATCCAATATATTTTATACATACTAAAAATATATTATTCCTATATATTTTATTTCATTTGATAGGAAAACACACATATATTAATTATATGATCACACTATCTAATCTTGTTAATAATATCTGTATGATAATATCTTAACCAAAATATATAAGAAATTAGTTAGTTTGAGATGAGTGTTTCTTCTAAAGGCAGCAGAACCAGAAGGGGGGAAAGAAGTAGAACCGAACGCGTGTTGGCTAAAGCAAACAAGAGGTCCCATCTCTTTCTCTCTCTCTCTCTCACTCACTCTAGAAGTTACCTTGCTTAAGCAATCTGATTCCATCCTTGAACTACGAAACATAGTCATATAATTTTCAAGGGTTCTTTAGTTCCTAAGACTGTGGAGGAGGAGATCAAGTGACAGATGATGATGATTATGATGGGTATTAGCTGTAATCGTCTGTCTGTTACTTATTAAATCTTCCTGAAGGTTTATCTCTTTGAAGATTTAGTCTTGGGCTTGTTTTGTTTTGGTTTGGTTTGGTTTGGTTTATATATTGGAAAGAATAAGAGAGAGGGGTTGATGGGTTTTGTTTGATTTTAGGTTATTTTACGTGTTAATTGTTGGATGGTAGTAATAGAGAGATAGCAATCGAAAGAGACGATGAGGAAGTCATTCAAAGACTCTCTTAAGGCACTTGAAGCTGATATTCAGCTTGCCAATACCCTGTAATTTCTTTCTCTCTATTTGAATTATGTCTATGTTTTTGGTTTATTTGGTAGATTGATCTCATCAATTTCTTACTGTTGTTGGAATTGATCAGGGCTTCTGATTATCCAAGGGAATATGATGGTGCTTGTTTGCAAATGAGATTATCATACAGTCCTTGTGCTCATTTCTTCCTTTTTCTTGTTCAATGGACTGATTGTCATCTTGCTGGAGCCCTTGGACTCATTAGAATCCTCATCTACAAAGTTGTTTTCATTTTCTTGATTTCAATTCTGGGTTGTGTTCATGAGTTGAATTTGATTTCTGAATAATTAATTAATTAATTAATGCAGGCTTATGAAGATGGGAAAACAACTATGTTTATTTATGAACGTAAATCTACTCTTAGAGACTTCTATGGTTAGATTAATTCTCCAATTGAAGCTTTTCTTTATAGCTTTTGTAGTTGTCTTAACATGGTGGGGGGTTGGTGGGCAGGCATAATATTTCCTTCTCTGTTACAACTTCAAGGAGGAATTACTGAAATTGAAGATAGGAAACAGAGAGAGGTCTGTGATTTAAAATATAGAAGGAGAGATTCGACAACGATGGAGAAGGGTAAGTCTTCTGAAATCGAGATTGAAAGAGAAGAAGAGTGTGGGATTTGTTTTGAGATTAGTTGTAAGGTTGTCTTGCCCAAATGCAACCATTCAATGTGCTTCAAATGTTACAGAAATTGGTAAGTTTTGTTTTTTGATCTTTGAAATGATTATAACATTGGTTGATTCTCATGTAACCTTTGATCTAGGATCATTGTAGGCAATCGGGTTAATTTGTTTATCTTCTCTTTATTCTTCGAACTATTGTTTTCTACAGGCGAACACGGTCTCAGTCTTGCCCGTTTTGTCGCGACAGTCTCAAGCGGTTGAATTCTGGGGACCTTTGGATCTACACTAACAGTTGCGAGATTCCAGATTTATGTTCGATTGCTAAGGAGAATCTGAAGAGGCTGGTTCTGTATGTCGAGCAATTGCCACTTATAATTCCTGATCCAGTGTTTGTCTCCTATGATTCTCAAAGGAGATTTATTAGCAATGCTTCTTGATGGATTATTTGTTTGATTAGTGACATGTTTGTACATAAATGTGCTTCCCATTTGTTGGTTGGTTGATTAAAATGTACATGGTAATGTTACTATATATATATAGTAAGTATATTGCAAATAGCAAATTTGGGACATGTAATTGTCTCAAATTTGACACTCTTAGATAGAATAAATAAGTGTACACTTTTTATTTGGTTTATAAAGTTTGAATTTCATTGATAGAACAAAGGTCACAACTATCTCAATTGCACAAATTTCAACAAACATGATAATTCTCATTTAAACCAAATCTATGTTTAAATTGAAGAAGTCATCAATCTTATGTTAATCTTAGAAGAATCACAACTAAAGTTTCAAAATGACATAATTGATAACCACCATAGTCATGGATTGATTGAAGTTTATTAGATGAGTCAGCTTGTTTGATTTTGGGTTTTTAGAATTGTAAAGATTTTCTTGAAAAAAATTGTTGATAAAAATTGCAACTTATTTGGGATTTTTAGATAATTGAATTATCAAAATATTTTTATTTAATATTTAAATTTAATAAAAATAATAATAATATTTTGATATTTTATTGATTAATTAAGTGATTTAATGATATTATTTTGACTTTAAACTTATAAATTTAGGAAAAAGAAGATGCATGTTATAAATTTAGTTTTTTTATTATAAAGTAATTTGACTCTAAATTCATGTTACAAACCGCCTATTTTCTTTCTAATGTGGGATTAAATTATTTGAGGAAGCTCAACCTTCTAGCTCATTTGATTTTGGGTGTTTTTACTAAAATCTTTTTTATCATATATTTTTTTAATAATTTTATTTTTATAAATATTAATAAAAAATTAAATAACTCTGAGGACAGTAACTGGTAATGTAGCTTCTAATTTTTTTTTTCTTTTTTAAAAACTCAAATAATTTACTTTTATTTTAGAAAATCCAATAAAAAATAACCCAACACCAAAAAGCTCTTCAAGGCATTGATTGACTATATAAGATAAATTGAGCTAATTTTTAAAAAATTGAAACAAATTTTATTTAACCCATCTAAAAATTTATCAAAAAAATATTTTTATCTAAATTTTATTTAATAGCTCAAATATAATATTTCCCAAACAAAAATAGGCTCAATAATTACCTTTAGAGAAATGATAAATACAACGAATGACTAGCGAAAGCAAGGCCACGAATCCTACGTGGCCTTGCCAGCTAGGAGAGAGAAAGAAAAAAAAAAAAATTAAAACGTTTCTGCTCCTCTTTCTTCTTTCTTCTTCCCTCTCTTTCTTCTTTTAATTTATCACATCCGGCGAACGAACCGGCGTCTTCTCTGGCGATTTATCACTCCGGCATCCCGACTTCTACTTTCTTCTTTCGCTCGAAAATGGTAAGACACTTCTCATTCTTTAATATTTCAGTTTCAGAATCGTCCGCCTTCGTGTTCATTTCGTAATATTTTCTTTTCAGGCTGGTGTTTCAGGTAAATCTCCATGCAAGGCCCCAAGATCTCCAAGGACAAGGTAAATAAGACATCTTCTATTTTAGAATCGTAGGGTTAGCGTTTTGCGGTTAGGGTCAGGGTTTTGCAGTTAGGGTTAGGGTTTCAGAGTTTAGGGTTAGGGTATTGCTGCATTATGGTTCTCGAAACAAAGTTTTCGTTACCCGAAAGTCTGATTTAATTGTGTATGGTTGTATTATGGTTAGCCAAAACTAAATTTATTGGGTATTTGCTGAATTTAGGGACCCGAAATAGGCTGTTATGGGTCCCGAAAGTGGGATAACTTCATGTTTGGCTGAATTTAGGGTCCCGAAAGTGTGATTTCGGGACCCGAAATAGGCTGTTATGGGTCCCGAAAGTGGGATAACTTCATGTTTGGCTGAATTTAGGGTCCCGAAAGTGTGGTTTCGGGACCCGAAATAGGCTGTTTCGGGACCCGAAAGTTGGATTACTTAATGTTTGGCTGAATTTAGGGTCCCGAAAGTGTGTTTCGGGACCCGAAATAGATGGTTTCGGGACCCGAAAGTTGGATTACTTAATGTTTGGCTGAATTTAGGGTCCCGAAAGTGTGTTTCGGGACCCGAAATGGATGGTTTCGGGACCCGAAAGTAGGATTACATAATGTTTGGCTGAATTTAGGGTCCCGAAAGTGTGTTTCGGGACCCGAAATAGATGGTTTCGGGACCCGAAAGTAGGATTACTTAATGTTTGGCTGAATTTAGGGTCCCGAAAGTGTGTTTCGGGACCCGAAATGGATGGTTTCAGGACCCGAAACGGGTGGTTTCGGGACCCGAAACGGGTGGTTTCGGGACCCGAATTGCTTCATTTAAGTGATTATTTGCTTCATGGCTTTTAAATGTTTATCATTTGTTGTTGTAGGGCAAATAAACGTAAAAGTATTGTCCAAGAATCAGCTCCCAATCCAGCTCCCAAAGCAGCTTCCAAACCAGTTCCCAAATCCCCTAGAGCAACAGCTCCCAATGCAGCTCCCAAATCAGTTCCAAAATCCCCTAGAGCAACAGCTCCCAAAGCAGCCCCCCACAACTTATTTTTAACTAGGACATCGTCTAGTGGCCTTTTCAATCTTCTTCAAATGCTGTCTAAGGAACAAAAAGATGCTGTGAAGTCAATAGGCTTTGGCGCTCTACTTTCATTATCGCTTTCTAAATGCCCCGGGGAGATCTCTCGTTATCTAGTCAGAAAGTTTGACTGCAATAAATGTTCATTCACCCTAGAGAATGGCGAGGAAGTGAAAATCGAAGAAGAGGACGTTCATATGGTATTGGGTCTCCCCAGAGGGGAGCTGGATATTTTAGAATATCAGAATAACGAGATTGATGACAAGTTGAGGGCATTTAGGACTCGATGGGGTAACCCCGATAATGGCGCTCCTTTAGCGACTGCTATGCCGATCAAAATCATTGAGAACAAAGCTGCTGACAACAATTTCAAGATAGACTTCGTATTATTTGTTGTCAGTTGCTTTCTCTGGTGTGATCACCTAGGTAACCTATCCAGGTATATCTCATTTCTATTATTTTCAATTGCATGACAACAAATTTGTATTGTTAATCCTCAAATATGTTTTTTTCATTTGCAGGTATAGAATTCTGAAATCTATTTCAGATGTTGACAATATCAAGAAGTTCAATTGGTGCAAATTTGTACTTGAAGGATTAGTTCAATCATGCGCAAAAGTGAAGCAGAATGAAAAACGACATTTCCAAGGACCACATACGTTCTTTATCGTAAGTTATCACTCATTCATTTTCATGTTTTCAAAAATATTTAGTTTTAACATATGTATGTTTTCAGCTATGCTACGTGTATAGGGTGAGCAACCCTGAACTGGGAGGAGTTACTGAGCGACGATTTCCTATACTGTCATGTTGGAATGACACAACGTTGAAGTTTAGGCTGGATACAGAGTTGGATAATGGAGGATTCGGACGTGGAAGCGTTCTGGGACGCATTCCACTACCCGGGATGTGGGATGAGAGCGACGACGAGGATAATGATTTCAGAGAGAACGACGAGGAGGAGAACGAGGAGGGTGATATTGATGGGGTGTCTCAGACCCCAAAGGCGGCGGCGGCAGCAGCAACAGAACCTA
This sequence comes from Impatiens glandulifera, assembly GCF_907164915.1. Taxonomy (NCBI): domain Eukaryota; kingdom Viridiplantae; phylum Streptophyta; class Magnoliopsida; order Ericales; family Balsaminaceae; genus Impatiens; species Impatiens glandulifera. The sequence continues at coordinate 148,234,253 of NC_061862.1, forward strand.
GGAATAGGTCACCACCTCTGAACACAGCTCCGGATGAGGTCGGAATAACATTTACAGAGAATTTGGTGTGCGTTATGAAATGTACAGTGATGCTTGAAAAAGCGATGAGAAAAATGGAATCTTTAAGTTCAGGCTGGGATGCAACACCATTGTATGACAACGCCATGCACATCATTTACAGAGCAATGGACAAGAATAAACTTTTCAGGGATGCCATGCATAAATACTTCAAGGATCAAGCACCTTCTGAAACACAATGTGACAAAGATGCTACTGACAAGGAGGTGGGTCTTGATGAGGCCGGTGACAAGGAGCCTACTCAAAATGACGGTGGTCTTGATGAGGCCGGTGACAAGGAGCCTGCTCAAAATGACGGTGGTCTTGATGAGGCCGCTGACAAGGAGGTGGGTGTTGATGAGGCCGGTGACAAGGAGCCTGCTGCTCAAAATGTTGAGGGGAATCACACAGATGACGATGGAAAAGAGGTGCCTCCAAGAAAAAGAAGGAAAAATCCCGTGCGACAAATGAAAGTTCCAGCAAACCTTAAATCTCCATATATGACGCAGGACAAGCCGAAGAACTTCGAGTCTGCCCAAATTCATCGTGACGCAGGATATGAATTGCAGGTTCAAAAAGAGGGTGGTGAAGCAGTTCCTCTATCGGTGTTCAAAGGAAACAAATTTGTCATCAAAAAACCTAAAAAAAATCCCCTGGAAGTCATGAAAATTCCACCACGCCTTCAATGTCAATATTTGACAGAGAACAAAAAAAGATATAAAAATTTCTTCAATTTTGTCCATTTAGGTGACAAGGATGAGATCGTTTTGGCAATGGTTTTTGACAATAAAGCTGATGAGGATGCGAGGTAAATCAATCTTTCCTAGTTCATTTGTTTTTGACATGAAAGTTGAATTCTTATGTGTATTCTTTATGTGTTTGGCTGATTTGGGTCCCGAAAGTGTGGTTTCGGGACATGAAAGGGGTGTTTCTTGTCCCGAAATGGTGGTTTAGGGTCCTGAAAGTGTGTTTCGGGACCCGAAACGGGTGGTTTCGGGACCCGAAACGGGTGGTTTCAGGACCCGAAAGGTGGTTTCGGGACCCGAAACGGGTGGTTTCGGGACCCGAAACGGGTGGTTACGGGACCCAAATTGGTTTTTTTTAAACTTCATTTCTTCTTTATGTGGTTTCAGGAAGGAAGTAGTGTATGTATCCGAGCATACCAATATCAACATAGAGCAATTTCAATCGATGAAAAGTAGATGCCATGTTGAAAGTGGTATTATTGATGCTTGGGCAAACGTTATGACACTGCACTGCAAAATGGGCTCCGAAGCGAAAATCGTTTTTTCAACAGTCCTTACGGTAAGTCTCTATATCTTTCATTATTGTATAAACCAATTGTCTTATTGTCATGTTGACTTAATTTGCAGGACTTTTGGAGAACGAAAGAGCTTTTTATTGAAAGACTGATTGAAGAAATGAGAATTTTCCAAATAACACCCGAAGACATGAAAACTACTAATCTGGTAAGTTCAATATGCTTATATTAAATACTTATTCTTGCTCATATATGTCATCTGATTCATGGTCATAATTTTGCAGATATTTTTCCCAATTTTATACGAAAGTCATTATTATGTTGTTTTATACGAAAGTAATTGAAGTCCTCGACAATCTACCACTGGACCCAGATATAGAATGGGAACATAAATATGTTACAATTCGGAAACTGGTATTGTTGAAGTGTTTTTTACACATAATGTATGTTAAAGTGTTTATGTTTATTAACTTCTTTTGTAAAACAAGTTGAAAACGTTGTGGAGTACTTCAATACTATCGACCAAGAGATCTCAACCCAAATTGCCCAATTCCCGGTCAATGTTTTAAATTTACATTGGCAAGACAGTTCAAATAAAACGGATTGCAGAATATACTGCATGAGACATATTCATACTTACTATGGCAATGCAGATTGGGAATGTGCTATAAGCCAAAAAAATGTAAGTTAAATATTTTCACATTTTATTTGTTTCACAAATCTTTAATAAATAACCGGTGAATTATCATTTTCTTAGGCAAAGGGAATCATTAAAGCTTTGCGAGCCAAATACACCGCAATGATCATCCGTTCAAGTTTGAACCGAAATCTGAGGAACCTCTTCATTAAGTATCTGGAAATTTTAAAAGAAGATTGTCCTGAAAAATATAAGTTGTTTAAACCAATTATAAGCCAAGTATAAATTTTTTGTCTTCAATTATTTTCTAGTCTTCAATTATAGTCTTCAATTATAGTATGAGTTAAAAAACAAGAAAATAGTATAATATGAGTTGAAAATGTCATTTCGTGACAATAAAACAAGTATAATATGAGTTGAAAATGTCATTTCGGGACAAAAATAGTATAATATGAGTTGAAAATGTCATTTCGTGACAATAAAACAAGTATAATATGAGTTGAAATGGGTGGTTTCGGGACCCGAAAAGTAGTTTCGGGACAAGAAACGTGTGGTTTCGGGACAAGAAACGTGTGGTTTTGGGACAAGAAATGAATGGTTTCCGGACCCAAAATGGATGGTTTCGGGACCCGAAATGGATGGTTTCGGGACCCGAAATGGATGGTTTCGGGACCCGAAATGGATGGTTTCGGGACCCGAAATGGATGGTTTCGGGACCCGAAAAGTTGTTTCGGGACAAGAAACGTGTGGTTTCGGGACCCGAAAAGTTGTTTCGGGACCCGAAATGGATGGTTTCGGGACAAGAAACGTGTGGTTTCGGGACAAGAACATTATCAAATAAGTACTATCTTCGTTAAAGATATGATAAAAAAGTAAAAATATTCAAAGTGACAACAACATTATCAAATAAGTACTCTCTTCATTATCAAATAAATACTATCTTCGTTGAATGTTATCCCCACACGCATTATCTTCGACATATACTTGAGAGGACAAAAGTGATGTAAAGGATAATTGAGTTGAAAGTGGATCATTCCATTGCTGTTGTTGTTGTGTTGAATCCAAAAATGTAGATGTTGTGGCCGTATTTCTCTTCTTTTTTGATCTCGAAGTCTTGGGGATTTTTTCAATTAAGGATTGTTTCCTCTTTGTTGGTGGTCGTCCTCGACTTCTAACTTTGTTAGGAGAGTGTATCAAAATGGATGTAGCGGGAGATTGAAATGGAGATGGAGATGGAGATGCTTCTGTGCTTTGGTCTTTAGATGCTTCAGTATGGCTTCCATGATTAAGTGACAGAAACTGTTCCATCAAGCCTTTTATTCCGTTCATCCAAAAAGAACAGCTGACTTCAGATTTTACTCCAACTTGTTGAACCTCTTGCATCAATCGAGTTAGACTATTGTGACGTTTTTTTTCTTCAACAGACATATCTGAATCATAAATGTTGGTGATATTTTGATACCCACGCTTAATATCTTTACGCCACCGGTCCATTATATAATGCATTGGTACCTCATTCACCCTCATTTTTTTCAATACAGCCATGATATGCCTACACAAAACACCTCTGAACTCAAACAATCGACATTGACATTTCACATTGCAATCATTTTCTGTGTAATGTACTTTGTAAGAAACATCTCTTACATGTTCTCCATTAACCCCCAGAATGATTTCCTCAACTCTAAATATACTAACTGACCCTTCCTCTTCAATGACTGAGATGTCGCACAACATCAAACCTCTAACTTCTTCTTGAACCAATCTAAATATATCTGGAGTGTAGAAGGTTTGGTATTGTCTTTCAAAGGCAAATCCACTTACAGTTGGTATCAAAGAATTAAAAGATTTGAAATCCAATTTCTTTTCTCTCTCGATATTTCGCAACAGAGCCCTATCATATTGCTCGACGAATTGTTTGAGAGATGTTTTGGACTGCACGTAGTCATCAAAGAATGCGTTCATACTTTCACTCCGTTGAGATGTTGACATGCCGGCCCAAAATTGTCCTTTGACATAAACAGGTATCCATTTAGATCTTTCCAAATACAAAGATTTCAACCAAACATTATCTTCCAACTGATAATCTTCAATTAATCTATTCCAATCCTCTTCACATTGTTGAATATTTATGGAATTGTATACTATGTTTTTCAGCCTCTTCTTTATTAGATGATATTCAGTATGGCTTCCAAGTTTTATAGGAAGTTTCTTCATTATATGCCACAAACAAAATCGATGATGAGTTTTAGGAAATACCTTCTCAATTGCAATCGCCATGGATCGACATTGGTCTGTGATTATGGCATTTTGAGGTCTATCATGCATACATTCCAACCAAGTTCTAAACAACCAAGTGAAAGAATTTGAATCCTCACTTGACAATAATCCACATCCAAGCAAAATGGATTGACCATGATGATTAACACCAACAAACGGAGCGAAAGGCATGTCATAGCGATTTGTCAAATAGGTTGTATCGAAAGAGATAACATCATGAAAATCTTCAAAGGCAGCCCTGCACCTACCATCTGCCCAAAACACGTTTTTAATTCGGGATTCCTCGTCCAAATCAATAAGGTAGAAGAAGTTTGAGTTCCTGGTTTGCATTCTTAAGAAATAATTAGTGAGTGCTTCAGCATCCCCAATCCCTAACCTCAACCGTCGTGCTTCTGTAACGTAATTTCTACATGTCCTCTCATCGAAAGACATGTTTTCATACCCTCCAGCTTCAACTACAAGTGATTGAAATGTTTTGGCCACAGTTATTCCAGCTTCATCGTTTGTATCCAATCTTCTTTTTACATTTCCGTCAATCACTTTGTAGGATCTAACATGACGTATTCTCTTTGGGCTTAATGTATGGTTGTGCTCAAGAGAAATACTTGTTATCACATATTCCCCTTCATTTCGAACAACAACATTAATCTTTGCTTTACAATCTGTCTTCGTTATTGGTCTAGGCTGATGAAACTTATTTTTTGCCTTCGATTCTTTCATAAAACTCTTGGCACAACCAACACTGAAATATTTCCTCTTACCACCTACATTTTTGCTCCCTAATTTGGTAATGCCGAATCCCGTTAAGTGGGCATATGATGTGTAGAATTCAAGAAGTTGTTCTTTGGAGGAAAATGTCATTCCAACACTAGGAATGTGACTGCAAAAATTATGTGAAACCGTAAGAAAAAGTCCATAAAACACCCATTTCGGGTCCCGAATCCAACCATTTCGGGTCCTAAAACAACCCGTTTCGAGTCCCGAAACCACCTTTCGGGTCCCGAAACAACCTTTCGGGTCCCGAAACCACCCGTTTCGGGTCCCGAAACCACCTTTCGGGTCCTGAAACCACCTTTGTTGTCCCGAAACGACCTATTTCGGGTCCTGAAACAAAACAATGTTTGTCCCGAAATGGTTGGTTTTGACCCTTTCTTGTCCTGAAACGACTCATTTCGGGTCCCGAAACACAAAATTTTTTTACCCGAAACACAACATTTTCTTACAAGACACCACACATTTCGGGACAAGGAAAGACCCTTTCTTGTCCCGAAACCAACCATTTCGGGACAAGGAAGGACCCTTTCTTGTCCCGAAACCACTAGATCTGTTCAGGGTACCTTTGGGGTTCAACGGGGGTGGATCTGTTCAGGTTAAGTTCTTCATCTACTGGGTTGTTCAAGTTTGGTGCTTCTGTATCCTGAAAATTCAAATCGTTTAAATCCATATATACATCTGTAAAATGTAAAACCCTAGATCTGTAAAATCTAAACCCTAGATCTATAAAATCTAAACTCTGGATCTATTAAAAAAATAATAAAGATCCTTAAAAAGGATACCATTGAGAAGTAAATGCAGCCGTGGAAAAGAAATAAATGCAGCCGGAGAAGAGAAATAAATGCTGCCGGAGCTGGAAAAGAGAAATAAATGAAGCGTTTCAGAGAGAGAAAGAAATGCAGAAATATGAAACCCTATTGGGTGAAAGAGGATATGCAGAAACGTTTTAATTTTTTTTTTCTTTCTCTCTCCTAGCTGGCAAGGCCACGTAGGATTCGTGGCCTTGCTTTCGCTAGTCATTCGTTGTATTTATCATTTCTCTTACCTTTAATTTATTTATTTTTTTATTTTTTTTTGCTTGAGGAAAATTGGGAAATAGTCTTGAAATTTTATGGATAAACAATCATTAGATAAAGTGGGCCTGGCCTGCAATTTGATGTAGATTACTAGACTTTACATCATTACAAGTTACAACCCAAGAACAGAACATAACATAACATGCATCACAAAAGATGAAGTCATATATTCATTGTCAAGAATACAAAACTTCATCAAACTAGTGATTCTTCAGACATATTAACATATGAAATTTGCTCTTGCCCAAGTCACAGAAATATCCAACACCACCTTCATTCATCATCATCCTCACCCTCATCATCATCATCTTCCCCATCCTGTTCAGCCAAAAACAAAAAAAAAAAATTGTTTGTTATTTGACCTACATTATAAGTTCATAAGCATTGTCCAAGAACATACCTGTCCACTTTCTTCATCCTCTTCATTGTTGATTTCAGATTGTGACCTGTCAGAATCTTCATCTGCATCATCAGCTGCACTTTCCTATTTCAAATGATCAGGAAACAACAACCAAGTTAACATCAAAACAAATGGAATTCAAAGATTCAATTCTCATGACCATATTTTTACCAGCTTCTTGTTGTATGCTTTCATGACCTTTTCATATTCAGACTTCTTTTTCGCTGCTTTCGCTTCATGTGGAGCTTTTTCCTGCCCAAATATTTAAGATTTCCAATGGTCAAACTATCAGAAAAATAATGATCTCATATAGATCACATTTATGTAATTCTGATCAATTTAGAAATAACTTTGACTACTTACAGCATGAGACATAGATTTCCATTTCTCCCCACCAGCTTTTCCAACCTTCAAATTCAGAATATATATGCACACTCCATCAAATTCCTCATTCATATAAATTCAAGTCTAGCCAAAATTAACAACACTCACAGCCGAGACTGCTTTCACGTTGGGATTTTCTTTCTTAAACGTTTTCCTGAACTCCTCACTGCAGTATCGAATATATCGGATTAAGAATATATTTCCCAGCTACAAACTACTAATCTACAGAAAGAAAACTCCAACATAATGCCTACAGAAACACAAAGAAAGCACTTGGTGGCCTTTTGGGTTTGTTGGGATCTTTAGCAGCCCCTTTTCCACTCTTTGCCTTCTTGTTGACACTCTTTTCTACCTTTGGAGCAGCTTTCCTCTTTCCAATCTTCCTGCAATACATACATAGACTATTCCCCATCAATAAACCTATTTAAGATCGAATCAACACTCTAAAGAAAGTATTTTGCAGCAATTTCAATCAGTATATAGTATTTCTTAGTTCTTAGTTTGACAGAAAACATTCACATATGATACAATCCAACATTAATCAAAATCAAAATCAGACACTTAACTTGTCATCAACAGGCTTGAGTGCTTCCTTAGTATCCTTCTTCACAGCCCCTTTTCCCTTGGCAGATCTCATTTCAGTCAGACTACAAAATCCAGAAGCTTAGATCAAAACAGAGAAACTAAGCATATGATGTGTAAACAAAGGAGAGAAATTGAACTGACAAAAGTGATGAAATGGGTGATCTGAAGTTGAAATTGTTGAAGAATATATGGATTATACAAAGACAAATTAAATGATGATCAAAGATGGGTAAGAAAGCATAGAATCAAAGAATCGATTAAATACCTTTTAGGGTACTTGGGTGCTATACAGAACAAGATGAAGGAGGAAGAGAATAATAATAATATAAATCCGATATAAAGGATTGATGTTTTTTTCTGGGTAGAAAGAGAAGTGGGGAAGGGCGGTGGCGACTCGGAAGAGAGAGAATGGTGGAAGTTTACTGTTCTAACTAGCCACCGGGAATAACCGGTAAAAGCCATTTGTCAATTTTTTATATTTAATTGAGGAATCAACCCCCTTATACTATTTCTAAAATAAACTCCCATTTCATACTCTTGTGATTCAAGTGGTTCAATATTTTTATTTGCTACCATTTTGTTTCATCAATTATTAGTTTATCAATTCTAATAATTGAATATTATATAAAAGTAACAACATATTAGTCTCCAATAAGATGATAAAATGTAAGTATAGTCGCTAAACAACCGAACTCTTGGAACCTTCTTTAACTCTAAAATGTGATGAGTCGACATCGAGGTGTCAAACAACTCCGTCGATAAGAGCTCACGACGAAAGAGTTTGAAAGGACCACTAATAAAATCGTGAACTAGATCTTCCTTGCTTCCGATAACCTCCCCACAAGAAGGCAGAATTGTTGTTAGATAGAAGTAAGCCATTCCCAAATAAGACGGTCTCGCCTTGATATGGTTTACTTCTCTCATGTCTTGTGAGCCACTTCCGGAAGGATAAGTAAAAGTTACAAGTTTTCAGTTTGGACCGGCTAGAGGTAATTTATGTGATCATTGATGAAAGTATGATGGACAATATAGAAGGCCATGATTGATTTTGTTGGTTTACTAAAATGTCCAAGGAAGTGTAATATTTTGATGATAATATATTTAATGTAAAAAAGTTTTTGCGAGTAGTTTAAATTTATTGTGGGAATAGATCTTCGATTAATTTTTTGGACAACATTTAGTGTAGTGTCAAAACTTTAGCTAAAATGTAACATGAGCTTGATTCTATAACTATATGTAAAAATGTCACAATTAAGGACATATTTAATCCTTAATTTGATGGTTCTGCTAGCCGAATTAGATATAAAAATAGATTAAACATTAGTGGGTTCTTCCCATAATATAGTTTTATTTTTGATAGGACGTAAGCAAATGTCCACGTCTAAACAAGACGTTAAGCGTTGACAATAAATGAATAGTTTATAAATGAGTCATTGTTATAATTTCTTCGCTAAAATGATTTTATATGATTTTTCTTTGAAGAAGTTTTGAGAGTCAAAGATTTTATCAAATATCTCATTCTTTAGATAAAGCGTTATTCACGAAGAAATTTTACGGATGATATGTGCATGAAAAATATTGTATTATAGTAAATCGTTATCATATGTGTCACGAGAATGTTGAATCAACAACTCACTTACTTTTGCATTATCGATGGGTGATTAGTATCTGGAATCTTTTGTGAAGTATTACTACGATTCACTATGTGATGTCCAAATCTTTGGGTAGTTGCTGAGAAATTTGAATTGATGCGGTTGATATAACATGTCTACATATTTTGGTTATCATCTCAACTATTTTATGGTGAACTATCTAATTGGAGAGAAATTGTTGAACATTTAATGATTGTATTCATTTGATTCGTATCATTCATAATGTTATTATTATGACGTTTTTTAAGATTCGTTCTGAAAATCCGGTGAAATTTGTCGGAAATTAATCCTTATTCTTGAGAATCTACGAGCTCGATAATCTATTGGATAACGTGTTTGTATTTTTTTTTTAATGTCATAATTTTTCGTTCTACTTACACAATTTTTATCATTTTTAATATATATGTATCATTTAAAAAAATATATTAGAAAATTGAAATATATATTAATAATATAGAAAATGAGTGTAAAAAATGGATGCATGTGATGTTTTAATGTTCACTTCATTTGCTTGAATGATAATAGATTTTATTCATTGAGTTTATTGAATAATTTATGTCATAACTTATACTAAAATATTTTTCAGATCAATTTTAAAGTTTTGTTTCAATATGAATCAATGCAAAATGTTATCCTTTATAAAATATATATATAATAAATTGAGTGAATATACACAAAATGTTAAGTAATTGATTGTGTCATTTTTCATCACCAAATATTTTATAATAGTTAAGTTCCATTTTCCAAAAATTTCACTCCTGTTGGCGGTTAAATAACTATTTTTTTATTTTTTTAAATTTTTTTATAAAGGTCCATAAAATACTAAAAAATAAATGGGAGTAGTTTAAACATAAGGAAACAAAACATGACATCTATATATATATAATGATGCTTAATTTTTAAAATGTCCGGATTGGCGGGTCGAGAGCTGTGGTTAATTTGGATACTTGGGTCGGATTGTGGGTTGACCCGTTTTTTAATTTAAAACGGTTAAAAATAAAATTAAAAATGCTAGAGGTATGTTTCGAACTTGCAACCTAACAAAACAAGTACAACTCTTTAACCAACTAGGCTACTAAGACTTTATATTTTAAATTCAACACCAAATTTGATAAACGCGGGACGTTTTAATATTAATATAAGTTCAACTTTTTAACTAACTAATATATATATATATATATAATGATGCTTAATTTTTAAAGTATCCGGATTGGCGGGTCGAGAGCTGTGGTTAATTTGGATACTTGGGTCGGATTGTGGGTTGACCCGTTTTTAAATTTAAAACGGTTATAAATAAAATTAAAAATGCTAGAGGTATGTTTCAAACTTGCAACCTAACAAAACAAGTAAAACTCTTTAACCAACTAGGCTACAAAGACTTTATATTTTAAATTCAACACCAAATTTGATAAACGCGGGACGTTTTAATATTAATATAAGTTCAACTTTTTAACTAACTAATCTATATATATATAATGATGCTTAATTTTTAAAGTGTCCGGATTGGCGGGTCGAGAGCTGTGGTTAATTTGGATACTTGGGTCGGATTGTGGGTTGACCCGTTTTTAAATTTAAAACGGTTAAAAATAAAATTAAAATCTATATATATATATAATGATGCTTAATTTTTAAAGTGTCCGGATTGGCGGGTCGAGAGCTGTGGTTAATTTGGATACTTGGGTCGGATTGTGGGTTGACCCGTTTTTAAATTTAAAACGGTTAAAAATAAAATTAAAAATGCTAGAGGTATGTTTCGAACTTGCAACCTAACAAAACAAGTACAACTCTTTAACCAACTAGGCTACAAAGACTTTATATTTTAAATTCAACACCAAATTTGATAAACGCGGGACGTTTTAATATTAATATAAGTTCAATTTTTTAACTAACTAATCTATATATATAATGATGCTTAATTTTTAAAATGTCCGGATTGGCGGGTCGAGAGCTGTGGTTAATTTGGATACTTGGGTCGGATTGTGGGTTGACCCGTTTTTAAATTTAAAACGGTTAAAAATAAAATTAAAAATTTTAGAGGTATGTTTCGAACTTGCAACCTAACAAAACAAGTACAACTCTTTAACCAACTAGGTTACAAAGACTTTATATTTTAAATTCAACACCAAATTTGATAAACGCGGGACGTTTTAATATTAATATAAGTTCAACTTTGTAACTAACTAATCTATATAGGTGTTGAGTAAATGGATACTTGGGTCGGATTGTGGGTTGACCCACCCATAAACTTAAAACGGTTAAAAATAAAATAAAAAATGTTATCCGTAATTTTTTTTCACGATTTTTATATTAATACTCGTGCAAATGCACGGGAAAAATGCTAGTTATAATAATTACAGTACATTAAAAACAATCCATGATGAAAAATATTAATGTTCATTAAGGTTTTCAAGAAAGACAATGAATTTTTCATCGTCTAGGTAGACTTTCTAGGTACTTAAATAAGTATTCTTTTTTATTATAATTCTACTATTCATAATGTCATTCTTATAGTTCTAATCTAAAAGCATAATGAGAGATGCCCTTGAATTAGGTAGAATCTAATTGCTCTTTAAGAGCTCGTTTGATGTAAGTTTTTAGAATTTTTTTTTAAATTTTATCTTTTTTTTTTTATAAATTCTCTATATCGCATCACTATCATTTAAACCATTAAATTGCCCATTCATTAACTAAATATCCCTACTTTATATTTATAAATTTTAAATTTTAAATACAAAAAAACATTATAGTAATTTAACAAATTAAAAATCTAAATAACTTACTTCTTCATCCAACAATATTTTTTAGGACAAAACCAAGAAAAAAAACTAAAAAAAAAAACAATATGGGAATAAGCCATGAGTATCTCTATGCTGGATGATTTATTTTATGTCTTTGGTATGTTCTTATTTTTCTTGTCATATTTTAATGATCTGTTTAAGCTATTTATTTATATACATGTTGCAAAGACCTTTTTCAATTATTTTACTCTATTTGTAATGGTTGGTTTAGAAAGAAGGAAGAAGCATAAAGTAAGTAAAAAAATGCAGAATTTGTGTCATTATAATGAAAAAATTAATAGACATTGAGTCATAGAGGAGTGGATGAAAAGGACCACAATAATTTATTAATGCTTAGGGAATAGTTTATGACTGGCTACAACTAGAACCGGTTGTAAATTAGACATTGTTTCATATTTCTTTTCAAATAAACATATTATTCCATTATTACTAATCAAATCATTTAAATTATTAATAAAATATCAAATTATCTTATTTTCTCTTTGTAAAATTTAAAATTTAAAATTTAAATAAACATTATTAATTCAATCTAATATATATATATATATATTTGCATGAAACAATATTTTAAATTATTATTAAATATTTTTTTTAAATGAGATGACAATAAGTATGATTGCTAAGTGGAGTGGACTTATTGTCCCCCATTCTCATTCATAATTTATTTATTTTAACTATTGCAATCTACCTGTTTGAGGAATCCATTAGTGTGTTGGATTGGGGTGTGTACCATATCATTTATATTAATATTCATTTAAATCAAAATTATTTATAAATAAATACTTTAAAAAAACTCATTTTAATTATAAAAAGATCCAGTTAAGTTAAACATAAGGTCTCACTATTTAAATTGGGTGGATGCCAGCATACTCATTGGACCTATTTATTTTCAGTCATAACAGCCTGACCCACATGATCAAGAGGTAGGAAAGACCAGATTTAAGGTTTGAAATAGGAAAGTTAAATAAATCATTTAAATATTAGTATTATTATAGATAAATAAGTAAAAACTGAGATTTTTATTTGTTAGGTTAATAAAAAAGTTATTTTTAGATATTTATTTTTCGTTAATTAAAATACTAAAATATTTTTATTTTATTTTTTCATTTCAATTTATGTTATTTTAAGTAAAATCGAACTTTCATCATTAATGTTTTATAAATCACTCTTCTAACTTAAACTACTTTATTTAATTTTATAAAAAAAATAAATTATATATCCAAAACCAAACAAAATATAAATTATAACCCAGCCCGCTCAAATAATTTTGTTTCACAAGATGACTGAGGTCTGGTATGGTTATTGAAATAACAGGAAAAAAAATATGATCGATAATAATTTTGAGGAAATGACGTTATTTTTCTTATAAAGAGACTTAAAAGCATATTAATTTATATAAATAAAATAAAAATTAATAATTTAAAATAAAATATATTTTAATATTTTAATTAATAAATTAATTAATTTGATGGATTAAAGTGTCAGTGAAGTGATATTTAATTTTTTTGAGTTATTCAGTGAAGTGATATTTAATTTTTTTGAGTTATTAAATAACTTAAAATCACAAGAAGGCTGGAGAGATCCAATTCAAACTTTACAGTGAGTTCGATTCTCTTCTAAAAAATACTTAAAAGTTAAAATAGAGTTTATTATTAAAAAAAACTTACAAAAATTTAAATTAAAAACAATAAATAATTTATTTAATAATATAATATTTAACCATCAAATCATTTAACTTATTAATTAAAAATATTTATAAATTAATAAGAGTTTTTTTTACAATCTTCCAGCCTTGAAAGTGACACTTCTGACCACTTTCCCACATTTACACAACACATACATTAAAGTAGCAAAATGTTGTTGAAGAATAATTCAAATTTTGGACCTAAAAACAACTTCTTTTAAAGCTCTTGGTAAATTTCATGATGAAATGATCTTTTTATGGCAGGCGTTTTATTTTCTTTTACTTTTTTTCTTATAGGTACTTTCTTTAAATTTCATTTCACACCTTTGTTGCTGCTTTTTTCTTTATCAAAAATAATTTTTATTATTTTATTCAATCAATTAATCAATCCAAATAATAAAAATATTTTTATTTTTATAAAATTTAAAATTTAAATACAAATGAATTTTATAATAATTTAACAAATTAAAATTTTAAATAACACAATTTTTCGTATACAATTATTTTAAAATAACCCAATACCAAACCATAATTACTCCTTCTCTTTTGTCACATCAACTTAGAGATTCAAATTACTATTATCTTCAAACTATTTTTCATCATGGAAAGAAGATAAAGGATGTATAATGGACTGACTGAACTATAGACCATTCAAAAAATAGAGTATGGACACAAAATTGACCTAGGATTGTCTAATGCTGCAATCGGAACTCAGGTGTATTATAAATTCATGACTTTATGTAACCGTTTATAAATTAATTAGTTTATATTTGGAGAAACGCTTTGAGTTAAAGTGGAGATTATGTTTGTCGCGTGTTATGTTAGTTCTCTTTAATTCAAAATAAATTTTAAAAAAAATTAAAATTATATTCAGAAAAAACTTCTTCATTTTTAAGTATATTTTAGCAGTATTCATTATCCAGTGGGATAATAAATAATTCAATTTTTGTTTGTTAGTTAAATATTAAATAATTTCATAAATTAAAAACTAAAACTATTACCCACTCTCTTCTTTCTAGAAAGTGGGGAAATGTAACGGTCTTGGAGCCATTTTTCTTTCCAGATAATTTTAATGATAAGTTTATTTGAATTATGTATGCATATTTGCAAAAAATACAAGAGGTAGGTTTCTATATGGTCTCATGATATTGACCCATATCTTTCTATTAAATAAAGAATTAATTAAAATATTATATTATTAGTTCATGAATCCTCACAATCATTCTCTATGAATAATATGGATAGTTCAGATAATTCTTATTATTGAAAAGAACTATGGCAATAATACCACAATCATGCATAATCATTCACGATTCTATCAAAATGCCTATCCATCCAAATTATTAATTCATTTGTCTATCTATTTTAAATGACAAACCATTATTTTTGTTACTAATTCTTTGTGTGCATAATTTTTTTTTTTATCGGAATCATAGTTTTGTTCAATCAGTATGCCAATACAAAGAGTACCCCAAAACTTGGATTTTTCGCACATATGTTAAAACATAACGACAAATTAGAGTGTTTTTAATAAGAATATGAAACATTTCTTCTTTCAAATAAGATTTTTTATTTTGTCAATTGAGCAATTCTAGTGAGCGATTTTATTATCTAGGTATTTTACATTTAGATTAAGTTTGATATTTGAATAATCATTGCTTAAAAAAATCTAAGCAAGGTCAAACCAATTACGTTTTTACTTAATTAGAAATCAAACATTATAATCACGTGTCTATATATTACATTGGCCTGAATCAAATTTGAAAATTAAGTTCTTTATTATGATTTTCACTTTATTTAAGGTGTTCTGAATAAAAATTAAACTGTAACCACCTGAACTACCTTAGCAGGTTCATTCGTAGACTATAATAATGAATTTTCTCACTATTGGAGACACATCGATTCAACTAAAAATTATATATTTTAGTTCATGATTTGGTAAGGCCAAGTTTACGGGTTTTCCTGAAACCTAGCTTTCGTTTAGTCATGTTCTTTCTTTCCGTTTCCTTTGTCGTCTCATAACATCGTTGGGAGCCTTGCCTCCTCACAAACCTCTTCAATAAGGGTTTCAATATAAGTGTTCAAGTAGTGTGAAAAAAGCCTTAGAAAAACCCTTTTCCTTTGTGTGTTTGTTGAGATGTTTGTCTGTTACTCAATGTTGGATCTATGAGTTTGGATGATATTAATGTTGCCCATATATTATTTGGCCACCGTTTGTTTAGTATTTTGTTGCTTATTCCTTAATAAAACATCATTCTCTATATGCTTAGAAGTAAGCATAACATAATCCCTTTGAGTCTTTTGTAAACAATATATATGAATATCATATTTGGAAACTTTTTTACCAAAATAATAATCTTATTTAAAAAAAAAAACTTATTCAGTATGTTCTCATTCTATGCTTTGATTTCTTGCCGAGTAAAATGAATAATGTTCAAAAGTAGCATAATAATAAATTTGACCAATCTCTTCCACACACATATAAATTGCATAAGATTTAAGAAATTAAATTATTTAAAGGTCTTTTTCCTTGAATAGAACAAGTAAAGAGTATCAAGTTTTTTTAAAACCCAAAAAAAAAAAAAAAAAAAAAAAAAAAAAAAAATCCCATGTTCCTCAAAGTCTGTGGCACCTTTGACTACTGATGGAACTTTATTACAAGTTTGTTTG
The DNA here is from genome assembly GCF_907164915.1 of Impatiens glandulifera. Taxonomy (NCBI): domain Eukaryota; kingdom Viridiplantae; phylum Streptophyta; class Magnoliopsida; order Ericales; family Balsaminaceae; genus Impatiens; species Impatiens glandulifera. The sequence continues at coordinate 148,250,511 of NC_061862.1, forward strand.
ATCTTGTTAAAAAAAAACTCATTTTTCAAAAAAATTTTAATATAAAAAAAATCATTTATTTCAATAAATAACTAAAATAGATTTAATAACTAATTTTTAAAATATCATAAACAATAAAATAAATATTTTTTAATTAATGAATTAAATAATTTAATAAAAAATGATTTTTAATTGAATAGTAATTTATCAATAGCTTTGCTTCATATGAACTTATTTTCAAATGATTTAGTATTCAATTAATTAACCTTTCTCAATCATATAAATATCAAAATACTTTTCCTTATTTTATATAATATTTTCAAATATTAAACATATTCTTTTATTAATTCAATCTAATTGAGTTTTACATAACTTCTTTGACATGGGTTATTTTTTTATTTATTAGAATTTTATAAAAAAAACTCAATATTTTATCTGTTTTCATTTCATTTATCTACTCATTTTATCAATTAAAATATTAAAACTTTTATTTTTTATTTAGGTCTGGTTCCGAATTATTCAAATAACTCAACCTAATCAAATATCATTTTATCTAATTACTTAATTCATTAACCAAAATAATAAAATATCATCTATTTAAAAAATAAAATTTATGTTATCATTATATATTAATACTCTTTAAATATTCTTACTAAAAAATATCACATTCTCAAAATCACCATAATCATTAGTTTATAAATAATTGAAGTTATAAGAATTCAAACAAGCTCTTAATTGTTTCTCTTTAATTTATCTATCTCATTTATTTAAAATGATCACTATACTGAAAAAAAAAATCAATTTAAAAAAGAATTAAGTCAAAAAAGATTTTTATTTAAAATCCAAATAAAACTCACAAAATCCCCAAGATCAAACCAGCTCTAAAATATTTATATGATTGGAGTTTGAGTAAGTTAAATTATTTGTGTAAAAAATATTATATATAATAAATTAATATATTTTATAAAATTAAGAATATTTTAGTGATTTTTTTATAATTTGATTGAATAATTGAAAAGATGACATGTTATTTGAAATTAAAAATTTATTAAGTAAATAATACAAAAACATTAAAATAAAATAAAATCAAACTCGTTTAATCATTGTGTTTTTCTAATTTTTTTTAAAATTTTTTTTTGTCTAATTGATTAAATTTTCTTAAAAAAAATCATTTTTTATAGTTTAAAGACAAAAACAGTTCTTATTTCAATATTAAACAATAAATTAATTTAAAATAATTAAATAAATAATAATTTAATATTTTATCCCACTACATAAAAAAAAAAAAGAAGTTCTCACCTAGAATACTTATGGTGTATTATCTGTAATTAAAAGAAAAAGGAAAAAATAATCTTAATATTTTGATTTTGATAGATAGAAATAGTGATTTAGATAAATAAAGTGAAGTTAAAATTTAAATAAAATATTCTTAAAAAATCCAAAAACTCAAAAATCAAACAAGTCACTTGTGTTAACTCTTCCAGGTCATTTACTTTGGTGGGAAATAATGTCTGATTACATTCGAATATTGTCACAAATCCCATGTGATTGATCATTTCAAATCTATCTCTCTCTCTCCCCTAAGTTTCGATAAAAGTTAGGAACACGTCCATAGAAATACCCCATCTGTTTGATTCCTCTCCATTTTTCTTCCCCATAAATCTACCTCATTCATCTCTCTCCTCCGTCTCGACGGTTACGCCGCCGCTTCCTGCTTAAAAATCCCAACTTTAACAAACCCAGTAAGCTAAGATCTCTCTATCTAGTATCTATTGAATCTACATCTCCTCGGATCTGCAAATTAATGTCGGATTTCATGGATTACAGGTTTCAGAGTAGAAATATGGCACCAAAGGAGATTGAAAATGATGATGATTTGAAACTGTTTCTTGAGATGCGCAATCATGATAAGGAGAATAACTTACTTGTTCATGATTCTGATGATTTTAATGATAAATCAGGTATTTACTTCACTGTTTGAATTCAAATTTGAATTTGAATTTGAAAATGTTTGCTTCTTTTTATATTCGGCAGCATCATCGGATGACAGTTCTGGCAAACCTAAGACAACCTTGGTTTTGTCGATTGGAGATGTTACAGCTGATGATTTCCTAAACTCTGAAGCTGCTAAAACTGATTATGATTGGTAGTTTTCGTAATCCTGTAAATATTTTGTGGTTTTCAAATGAACATTTTACATATTCCTCTGTTTTTTTGTTTTTTTACAGGTTGATCTCTCCACCTGCAACTCCATTGTTTCCTTCCTTAGATATGGAACTTGTAACCAAATCTGAATCTACAGAAATCAAAATTTTGAATCCTAAGGTGAGAATAATTGGTTTGTTGTAGAACCCATCAAATTTTAGCACATAAAAAAGTAATATTTGTGATGATTAGCAGACAGCATTGTCAAATGGTTCGAGCTCTTATAATGCTGGTGTAAAGAGAAGACCATCTTCATCTTCTTCTTCTAGACCTGCAACACCAACAACAGGAAGAGCTACAGCTACTACATTTCCTGCAATCATCAAGTCTTCTTCAAGACCTTCCACGCCTACTTCACGACCAACAATGGCGGCTAGATCATCATCATCAAAGGTGCCATCCGTTATTAAGCCTGGTTCAAGGTCAATAACACCGGCAGGAACACAAAGACGGTCATCTGCACCTTCTTCCTTACCAACTCGAGGAATTTCTCCATCTGTGAAATCAAGGCCGTTGAAAACCTGTGATGTTTCTAATTCTAAACCATTGATGAATCAAAGGCCATCCTCAGCTGGACCACGAACAAGGAATGGTGCTAAAACTATTGTTGGGAATTCCATTTTTGTAAAGAGTAGAGCCCAAATGAGAATGGATGATGATGATGAAGTGAACCCGGTTTTGATTGGGACGAAGATGGTTGAGAGAGTTGTAAACATGAGGAAGTTAGCTCCATCATCAACATCATCATCATCATCTGGAGATGGGTCTGGATTTGGAAGGTCCTTATCCAAGAAATCATTGGACATGGCTATAAGGCATATGGTAAGTAATTGAAACCTTATCTCATGATTCTTATCAGATGAATTAGTCAATCTATTAATTTAATTTCACTTGGGATGACAGGACATACGAAGAAGTATTCCAGGAAATCTTCGACTTATCAAGACAAACAATGGTCAAAACTCATCTATTCAAAGCAATAGTTCTTCAGATTCATCATCGAAAAGCAGGGGAGAAAGTTTTTCAGACTCTCCTCTTGCAACCAGTTCTGAACCACCCAGCTTTGAAGCTAGAAATTAGCAAGCACCAGTCAGTTTGAATGAATGATGTTTAACAGAAGATGAGACCTTTCGCATTAATGGCTGATTGATATTGATGATTTGAGAACAGTCAAATGTTGCATTGACTCCATGTTCTTTGTATGGAGATTGTCATCAATTTCTGTTTCTTCTGCTTGATGGGTTTCTTTTTCCATTTTATGATTGTTTATTCTGTGACTTTTTTGAGACTGAAAAGTTTGATCTCTTTACTTGTTTTCAGTTTTGTTGGGTAACCCTAAAACCTGGTTGGCTTGGAATATCTTTGAGAAATCAGCAAAATTAACTAGTAAAAAAGTCTCTTTTTATGTCATTACATGATGTATGGTGGAGTGACAAGAGCCAGGTTGTGGTGTTTGTACAAATATATATTATCTTCACATGGGAATTCTAATAGTTTAATCTTTATTTTAGATACTAAGAAGAATAAAATAATGTAAGTGGGAGATCATAACCTAGTGGAGGTCATACCCTAATTTTGTTTCACTCTTTTATACATTCATTAAGGTTTTTTATGTTCACCTCTACTGCTGTCAGCGGGATTTGGATTAGGTATGACAATAGTACCTATCGGGTAGGACACTTGACCGCTCTAACCTATCGAGTCGGGTAATTCATAAAGCAAAATTTTTGAGTTAAAATCGAGTCAATCCAATTTGGATACCCGACTATTCACATGTTGGTACAAGGAAAAAAAATAAACGGATTAAAAATAATGCTTAATAATATGGATATTCTAAATATATATAAAAAATTATTAATTTATAAAACAAACGAGTCATTATAATTATTAATTTATAAAACAAACCAATACTTATAAAATAAATAATAGTTTGTAAAACAAACTAATCCTTTTCAAAAATTTGGTTAAAATTATAGAAAGTAAAAGTATAAACTTTTAAAACAAACTGGTCGTTAGCTGTCGATTCGAAACCAAGAATTTCTGATCACTTCCTTACCCAATTTTTTGGGACAGGCTCGGTTCCTATTTTGATCGGTGCAAGTTCTGGTTAGTCAAGACCCAAAATTTGCGACCTAATTGTGAGATTAACCTTTGACAACGGGAATAACGTTCACACGGAAAAAAAAAATTACATAAAATAAATTTAATAAAATAATAATAATAATAATAATAATATGTATTAAATGTTTAATTTTTTTAATAAATTACGAATAATATATTACAATAAAAAATAAAATACTCTCATTCCACCTTTTATTCACTTCGTTAATAACTTATCTTCTTACATATCTTATCATATATTTTTTTTCGAATTAACCTCTCATCTCGTGACTTTATACTTTCACTTTGGTAAATCAAATATTTGATTTATATTTTTTAATATTTAATATCGTGACCTCACACTTTGGTCAATCAAATATTTGATTTATATATTTTTTAATCATTTTCAATTGATATCGGCCTATTATCCATCGACAAACTATATCCCAATCACACTTGATTAAAGGGTTGTACTTGTTAGGTTGCAAGTTCGAAACATACATATAAGATTTTTTATTTTATTTTTAAACGTTTTAAGTTTATGGACGAGTCAACCCATAATCCGACCCAAATATCCATTTATTTTCACATATATATATCCAAATTAACCACAACTCTCGACCTGACAATCCAGACACTTTAAAAATTAAGCATATATATTAGTTAGTTAAAAAGTTGAACTTATATTGATAAAATGTCCCGCGTTCATCTAATTTGGTGTTGAATTTAAAATATAAAGTGTTATTAGTCTAGTTAGTTAAAGTGTTATACTTATTTAGTTAAACTACAAGTTCGAAACATACATATAACATTTTTTATTTTATTTTTAATCGCTTTAAGTTTATGAGCGGGTTAACTCACAATTCGACCCAAATATCTATTTACTCTCACATAGTCACACATATATATCCAAATTAACCACAGCTCTTAACCCGACAACCTGGACACTTTAAAAAGTTAAACATCATTATATATATATATAAATATAAATATTATTAAAAAAGATTTTATAAAAGATTTTTTTTTGAATTAAAAAGAATTAGAATGATACTCCATAATTTCGTTTTAATTCAAAACGCTTTCAGTTGAAATCGAACATGTGTCATTTTAATCTCTTAAACTGTTTTTTACCACAATAAACTTGGTGGGTTCTTATGCCATCAAAGAATTGCAAAGTAAAAAAAACAAAATACGCATCAACCATTTTCTTAGGATAAATCATGATTGAATAATTTAAATAAAAAAAAAACAATTTAAAAGATAAATAAAAAATGTGAAGACAAAACAAAATCTAATACCAAAAAATTCAATAATTCAACTATTTTCCTTATGATTAGTAAATATAAAAGCTCGAACAAAATCATCTTTACAAATCAGATGATATTGTACATGTTATTCAAACTAAAAACTACAATTATGGATTTGTCGAATATGACACCAAAAAAACATATCAACTAACACATTCAAAATATGCTTACACCAGTAACCTTCAATGCATTTTTTTAATTTCATTTGAACTCCAAATTAAATGCAATGAATTCAGCTACCATCCGTTTTGGATTCATTAAAAAAAATAAAAAAAAATAACTAGCCAAAAACAATGATCCATTAATTTGCTTGCACGGTCAACCCAACATTCACATGTAATTTACATAGTTTAATTCTAACAATTACTTAACCTCAATTATTTGACAGATCACCTGACCATTAACTATTGACACTCTGAAATTCAGGCCTTCACATCATGCATAGAAGAATCTATTTGTTTTGAACTAGAATAATAATAATAATTCAATAAAGTTACAGTAGAAGTAAAATTAGCTGACCATTGACCGAACTATCCTTGAATATTGTTACAATTATTGGTAGAAAAAAACTGATTGACATTAACACTATAGTCTAGTTTATACCTTAAATGATAATAGTATCAAGTTGGGTAAGCCCAAGACTCTGTCTAAGGCTAACTAGGCAGCCGCATACTTTTTCTCTCAGATACCCTAAAATATAAATTAAAATATACACTATCAAGATTTGAACTTAAAACCTAATTATTATAATATTTAATTAACTAGAATAGATTTCATTTCTTAATTATAATAGTATATAGTTTTACATTTACCGTGTACCGATGACACATGAGATCTTGGTCCACGATATGTTGATCGTGCTATTCATTATTTTGAAAATGATCAAATACAAAATGATATAAATGAGAGTCGTTTAATCTTAACGATAAAAGCATTACAAAAAAGTTTTAAAAAAATACATAACACACAATTGTTATTTCATAGCCTAATTTATTATTACTTAAACTAAACTAAACTAGTTTTAAGTGACAATATTTTTGTGCAAGAGAATAAAACTTTTGAGAACCATGACATGACATGTGAGATCTTGCTATATTTAAAATAAAATTGAATTAACATCCATTCTTAATAAAATGTAAAACTGAAAAATTAATCGTAAATTAATATTGTCATAATAATTCATTTTTCCAAGTTTTGAATGGACCATAATATGATATATATATTCAAATAATTCAATTAAACCATATGTACATTACATATAAAAAAAAATTAAGTTTCAAAGGTCAACTTGATATCTCTTCATCACCACTAGTTGGTTGGTATTAATGGTGGTTTTAGTGGGCATTTCAACCATCCATATATATAACCCTTTTGAATGTGAAATCCAAATAATGAGCCATTTTCCTGTCCTGCACCTAACTTCCTACCTTTTGTCACATTCAAGAAGAAACCTTAGGTCTCTGTCTGCTCTTTCTGTAGGGTTCCCTCTTTTCATCACCCTTAAAAATCTCTCAAGTTGAAAGGTGTGATCTTTAAGATGGGTTTTACTTGTTTTGGCTGCTTCAATTCCAGCACAAGGAAGAACATAAAGTCTCAAGATGAAGGTATATACAGCAAAACACTGTCCAATTGTCTCTTTTCTGTTGTTTTTTCATATATATCATTAGTCTTTTTGGAAACTGTTTAGGAATCGTGGCTAATAATGTAAGGCTCTTCTCCTATAACTCATTGAGATCAGCAGCCGATAACTTTCATCCATCTAACAAAATTGGTGGAGGTGGCTATGGAATTGTTTACAAGGTAATTAAGGTAATGTTTATTTCTCAAAAAATGGAAATTTGAAACTTAAATAGTTCATGTTATAATTATGTCAGGGAGTTCTTAGAGATGGAACTCGAGTAGCTATCAAATCACTTTCGGCTGAATCAAAACAAGGGACTAAAGAATTCTTAACGGAGATTAGCATGATCTCAGAAATCCGACATCCAAACCTTGTTCAATTGTTGGGTTGTTGTGTAGAAGGTCATAGGAGGATATTGGTATATGAATATCTTGAAAACAACAGCCTTGCTAATGCTTTACTTGGTAATGAATTATAATCATATCATTGTCATTTGTTTCATTGAGGGATTGATCATATTTTCTTTGCAGGTTCTAAAGGTAAGCGAATTTCTCTTGATTGGCATAAGAGAGCTGCTATATGTTTGGGAACAGCTTCTGGTATGGTATTCCTTCATGAGGAATCAGACCCACCAATTGTTCATCGCGATATAAAGGCTAGCAATATACTTCTCGATGAAAATTGTATTCCAAAGATTGGAGATTTTGGCCTTGCAAAGCTTTTTCCAGACAATGTTACTCATGTTAGTACCCGTGTTGCAGGAACTGTGTAAGTTGTTTTATCGTATTGAAGTACTATAACAAAATGAATTGCAAGAACAAATCAATTATCAGAGTTTTGGTGACCCGAAAGAGTTTTAGCCCATACTAGAGCTCGTGAATCGTGATTTGACCAAAGACAACCTGAAATTTTCAACAGGAGTTTTATTTTGTGGTTTCAGGGGATACCTAGCTCCGGAGTATGCATTGCTAGGCCAGCTTACGAAGAAGGCTGATGTCTATAGTTTTGGAATTGTTATACTCGAAATCATTAGTGGCAAGAGCAGCAGCAAGAATGCGTTTGGAGAGGATTTGTTGGTCCTGGTGGAATGGGTATGTTTTGTGAAAACAGATTTTGATTATTGGTTTAACGTTTTAGAGAAAAAAAATGAAATTTGAGCACGTTTTTGTTTGTTTGCAGGCGTGGAAGTTGAGAGGGGAAGGTCGGCTTCTAGAAATGGTAGATTCAGAACTAATGGATTATCCAAAAGATGAAGTGATAAGGTTTCTTAAGGTAGCTCTGTTTTGCACACAAGCGGCTCTTAACCAAAGACCGGGCATGAAGCAAGTAGTGGAGATGCTCACAAGGGATGTTGTTTTGAACGAGGTTTTGTTGACTGAGCCGGGGACTTATAGGACAAACAACAATTGTCGTAGATCAAGTGATAAGAATTCATGCAACGGAAGTAATGCAAATTTGAATGATTCTTCTGAAAATGTTACAGAAGTGATTCCTAGATGATTGAATCTTTTATTATCATTGTTTCTGAAATTTCTCTTGTATATTGGACAAGGAAATTTTAACACTAAAGTTATATACAATTCAATTCACAACAGAGTAGCTCAAGTGGATAACTTTCGAAGGAATCCAAAACCGCTAAGACATTTCTTTAGAGTTTTACTAGCGAATAAGAGAACATTTCCTTCTCTATTATCTTCCTCCTCAAATTCAGTCCTTAAATCCATTATGTCTTCATCCCCATTAAGAATAAGCTCCATTTCATTTGAACTGCAAGAGCCATTTGCCACATCCATATCATTTGGTTGAATAATTTGATCCTAGATTGGGAAACAAAAATGAAAATTAGACATTGAACAACTTTATATTATAGTGTATTTCATCCCTCAGCCACCTTCATTGTGTCTTCTTCTTCTTCTTCTTCTTCATGAGTTAATCCAGGGACTAGAACTGGTGTACTTTCACTAGGAACTAAGATATCATCTTCTATGCTCTCCAAATTCTCGAAAACCACAGTTGTATTAACACTTGCTTCCATTAATGTCAAATCCTGTTCTACAAAACTAACCGGTTCTTCCACAACTATCTCCTCCTCCTCTGCTGTAATGCTATCTCCAATTTCATTTTCGAAAACCAAGTCATTTGTTGAAGCTAGATCTTCCTCGGAGATTGTTTGCAGTTGAGAATCATCCCAATCTTCAGAGACAGTGATAGTTTTGGCAGTTACCCATGTCTGAAGAATTCGATCAGGTCCTGGCTGCCAAGAGATATTTTGATTTCCTCCATCCTTTAATATGAACTTGAACTGGATTTTCTTCCCAACAGGAATGTCATCCTATTTGATAAAAAGGGAATTAGTCAATTAGGAAGAGAACCCATGAAAAAGAAACAATATTGGAATGTGAATGAGGGGTTAAACTTTAATTACCAGTTCAACAGTCCATACATGGCCTTCTGACCAATCCATGGGTATTGAACTTGTTGGATCCCAAGAACCAAGCTTTGGATCATCTCCTACTATGTGAAATCGTTCTCCAAATATACATTCCCTTTGTAACTGGAATCTTACTTGAACATGATCTGCATTAGAAGTTGCATTGAAATCTTGAAGTAAGGTTTCTTCAGTCTGCAAAAGCAAATTCATCAGCATCAATTAAAGAAGAAGACTAGTAATGGAACTAAACCCTGTTTGGTAAAGAAAGAAACCTGAGGATTGGAGGAAGAAGAGACAAAGATCCTCCCATGAGAGAAATCGACATTTCTGAGATATCGAATTGAGGGAAGAAGAAGAAGAGTGTGGGAAAGCTTCTTATTATGAATGGGAAAGCTTCCATTTTCCACCTTCATCGCCGGCGAACTCATGAGGGCGCCGGCGGCCATTTTCACTCTCTGTTTCTGATCTCCGGCGGCCACTAAAAAATGGTTTGATTCATAGAAGAACAGAGACCCAAGCAATGTTTAGTGATTGTGTGGAGAAGAACAACCGACATTTTTTTTTTCTCGTAGAAAACAAAACAAAACAAAACATTGAATAATGAATGGAGGTCAGATGATTTGAATGTTTGGGTCCCTCCTCTTATTTCGGAATATGTGGATGTGGGATTTGCTGAATCATCACGTGTCCTGCCGCCAACTTCTCATTATCCATTTAACGATTCAATTCAGCTTGAAATGGATTTGAATTTTTTTAAATAACTTGGATTGTGTAGAAAGTAACTATTGATTATAATTTTGTTCTGGTGATTTTTTCGTTAATAAAAAGGCTGTTTGAGAAATGTTTTTTTTTTTTTTTTTTTTTTGAAATTTATGTATTTTTCTTAAAAAAACTATTGTTTGAATCTAATTAAAAAATAATTTTTAAATATTTATCATCAAATTATATTTATCTCTTTTTCCCACTTTATTTATTTTTATTTAATAATTAATTTATATTAAAAAATAATTTTAAAACTTTAATTAGATTGATTGTAGGATAAAAATCTAAAATAACTCAATAACCACCCATCAAACACCCATCAAACAAGCTTTTAAGAGGATTATTATTATATAATAATAAAATAAAAAATAATAATTTTAAATATAAAATATTTTGATTAATAAATTAAATAATAAGACAAATGATGAGAATTAATTTAAAGAGGAGTGATAGAGAGATGGAATTTGGTGAGGGAATGACTTGCCATATAATTTCTCTCTTTCCTTCCACTTTTACATTTTCAAACCAATGAAGGTGATTGAAGGTGATCCCACTTTATAACCACTCATCAAACAAGCTTTTAAAAGGATTATTATTATATAATAATAAAATAAAAAATAATAATTTTAAATATAAAATATTTTAATATTTTGATTAATAAATTAAATAATAAGACAAATGAGAATTAATTTAAAGAGGAGTGATAGAGAGAGAATTTGGTGAGAGAATGACTTGACATCACATTCAATCACCTTCATTGGTTTGGTTGGAAAATGTAAAAGTGGGATCACCTTCATTGGTTTGAAAATCGTAAAAGTGGGAGGAAAGAGAGAAAAGAGAGAAATTATATGCCAAATCATTCCCTCACCAAATTTCTTCACCAATTTCTCTCGCCTAATCATTTCTCTAATTTAAATTAGGTTTATTTAACCTAAATTTGACAAGATAAAATAAAGTTATTAATAAAACTATCTAAGTATTTACTAAATAAATTTGATCAAACTAACAATAAAATTATTAAATAAGTTTTGATCAAACTAACCATAAATTTATTTATTAAAATTATTGAACCTATTTAATTTAACTATTTCTTTAAATAGAACAAAACAAAACAACACAAAAACAATATTATTCATTGAAATCATCATCAAACTGTGGCTGGAACAAAATTGTGAACTTTTAGTGACGGTAGAAAACATATTAAATTCATACCTAACGCAATTCGTATGACAGAGATGGCTTTATACAATGTTTGACCGCCAATTGTTATGTTGGATGAACTTTCATCACTTTTTTATTTTATTTTAACCTGAGATTTTGGCTTTATAGATATTTGTTTTTCTTAATTCTCATGCATAACATTCTTGAATCGTTAAAGGACCTTATTTTCATTTTTTATATGGACTTTCTTAGAAAAAGAAAAAAACAAAAGTAGAAAGAATGCACTTTTTAGGATGTTTTCTTCGCATAATGGTTGAAAATGTGGAGAAGAAGAATAAATCAAATTCATTCAAGGGCTAAAATGATAAAATTTCAAGCAATCATCAATTGCAATGATAAAATTTCCCTACTTGAATGAATACTTGAATACTTTACGAGCATATAAACCACAAATAAAGACATAAATAAAAACGATACAGTAACACATGATATTTTTACGTGGAAAATCTCCTCAAATCAAAGAGTAAAACCACGAGACTGCACGTCCAAAATCAAGCTCACTGTCATCAAATATTCAGCTTACAAAGAGGTTCAGTAACCTTCAGCAACACAAAAGAATAGAGACATAACCAAAACCAAAAAGAGTAAACACTTTTTGGTCTTATAATCAAATATAATAAAACTGAAATGGACAGAAACTTTAACCCACCAAAAAATTAACTTAGAGATATTCAAACCTTAATCCAACTGTTGAAAACGTAGAAGAATGAGTTACCAACCTCCCAACGAAATATCTACACAAACGGATATTGTTTGACCCTCCAACAATAGGTTTGATGAAGACTGCACCAAATAGACAAAAATCAGTCTTACCTTTTTCTCTTCTTCTTCTCAATGTGTTTTGATATGTCTGAAGCATAAACCCAAACCAACTACTAAACAATCTTAGTGATTGATTGAAGCATGAAAACCGTCAGTCCTACTCTACTAGCTTTAGTTAGAATATGATCTTTCTCTATGAGAGCGGACCCATAACCGTTCTTCCCTGTCTGTAACTTGAACCCCAAAATTGACGTAAAAAAGCAGAACTGAATGAATCAATTGTGATTGATTGCTTCCGGTAATAAAAAATTAGATAAATGATAGGAGAGAGAAAGGGGGAGAGAATAATGTGTCACCACAGAACTAAATGAAAAAAGATTAAAGGGTGAGGAGAGAAAAAATTTGTTATTTTTTCAGCAAATCAGATTGCGCTACGTCATTCCTTTTCAAATCTTCTCTCCTAAATTCCATTTCCAATCATTTCTCAAAAAGCTATTACCCTGTTTTAGGTTTCAAAGTGAATGAGAAATTTGATGAAATGGCCCTACTAATAGCCTTAATTCCAAAAAAGGCCCGTGTCTGATAATGTTTGTAAAATAGGCCTTTTTGCCCTGCGAAAAGTTTGTAATACCCTTCGCGCGCCTGTTTTACCGCTCAATTACGAGAAATGTCATTCACGCATTTTCATCTAAAAAGCGTGAGTTGATTAACGCGTTTTAGATAAAAATGCGTGAATGATATATTTCTCGCATTTAGTATATTTCTCGCATTTGATGTATTTCTCGCATTTGATGCTAATAAATAGAAAGATATCAATTATTTTTTATTAAAATTTTAATTCCTCATTTTAGGTAGCTAATAATATAATTGATTGAAATTTTTAAGCATTGAGTTTGACCTCTCTAGTAGTGGAAGGTGAACTCAGAAAGCATGCTTTTACTTTCTTTAGAGTAAAGAGCATATATATTTCAAAATTATCTCTGATAAATTATTAGAATAAATCGGGAAATTCATACGATCGATGGGAAGATTAATGTATATTTCAAAATATTATCACTTCTAAATATAATTAGAAGAAAGTGACTATATATATGTGTGGGTTGCTGACGCAAGAACCTTTCTAGAAGCAGAATTCTGGTTTCACATTGGATTAGAAAGGTCTATGAAAACAACCCTTCACTTTTTATCAATTTGTTGGAAGAAGATAGAAAATATGTGTAGTAGAAAATTTGGGTGGGTATTCTTTTATTTTCATTTTCGATAGGAATTTACAGAAAAAGACTTGGGTATTGTTTTGTTTTGGGTGTGAGGTATCTTTATGCCTCAAATTTTCTTGTAATTATCATTCATTGATTCATTTTGGCACTTTTAATATCCCTGATCAACTGTTGTTATATATAATCTTGCTTTTACTGATTCAAGTTTTGGTGTTTTGCAATTTTGCTGAACCTTAGTCAAGACAAAAACATTCAACAGTATAACTATTTATTCTTTCTACAATTCCATCTCCATTAAAATTAATAATTAAGACCATCTGCAAAACATTTTCAAGACTAGTGTTTTTGCTAAAACTTATTGTCTTGCATTGTAATCATTATCTAATTTAAATACTCTAAAAAAAAAAGGATGAAAATATGACAAAGTTTTACAAGTTCAAAACCAAAGATTTGATTTTGCTTAATAGCTACATAAAAAATAAAAGCATGTTTGTAAATTTCAGCCAATAGGTAGGCAAATCCTAAAATAGAACACTTATCCAAAAAAATTTACATTCAAGCCTATCACAACCAATTAATAAAATGCGAGAAATAGAAAGAAATATACCAAATGCGAGAAATACATCAAATGCGAGAAATACATCAAATGCGAGAAATATACCCAATGCGAGAAATACAAAATGCGAGAAATATCAAATGCGAGAAATATACCATTCACGCATTTTCCTCTAAAACGCGTTAATCAACTCACGTTTTTAAATGAAAATGCGTGAATGACATTTCTCGTAATTGAGCGGTAAAACAGGCGCGCGAAGTGTATTATATATAGACTTTTCGCAGGGCAAAAAACCCCATTTATAAACATTATCAGGCGCGAACCTTTTTTAGAATTAAGGCTATTAGTAGGGTAATTTCATCAAATTTCCTGACTATCATTTAGTTGGGTATGAATTGATACAAATTGGACCTTTTATTTTCTCATTGAGCCCAATCAAAATCCCAACAGAAACTTACTCATCTTTTAGTGGATGTTTCAATATTTTTCTGATCCCATATATATCCTCATATATAGTTTTTGAGTTCTATATTTTTTTCAGCTGTTTATATTGGCTTCTTTGGATTTTTTAGTTTTGTTAAACAACCTGTGCATTTGTTAAAGAAAAAACACATTTCTAATAATTTCAGTTACCATATTAGTTTGAGACCTATTTACCTACCTAGCTTTGTACATTTTTTCTTTTTAGTGAACATTGTTGGGGGCTAACTCTCCACCCCGGTGAACCCTACTTGTTTTTTTAGAAAACCCCTACTTCAATAATATGTGTCTTCAATGTAATTCGAAAGTAAAACTTCCATCGTGATCTTAATCTACTTGCTTCAATAATAGGTTCAATAATAGGTTGAATTTAAGTTGTAATTATTGTTGATAGATGTACTATGTTGGCACATTTACATCGGTTTAAATTCTGCAATAGCATGTCACTACTTTGTTCGTATTGAGGTTTATAAAAAAATGCAGAGAGAAAAAAATAATGATTGTTTATGATTTTGCGGGGTGATGATTATTTTTTATAAAAAAATTTAAAAGGTATTTGATATATATGCAAACAAAATAAAAAATAATAATTTAAAATATATAGTATTTTAGTATTTTGATTAATGAAATGAATGATGTAATTGTTGATAAATAATTGATTTTTGAGGTTTTTTTTTAAACCCAAAGAGAATAAAGCCATAGATTATCTGTATTCTATTAATTATGGGATTTGGGATTGATGTCAAGAAATTGGGAAATTTCATCAACTCAAGTCCATCGTATGATTTCCCAAAGTAACCTTGTTTCACGTTCACTTTCTCAAACTAACATAGTCATTCATTCCCAAACTAACCTAATTTACTATTCAAACTCAGTTTTTTTATTTATTTATTCTTTTTACATTTAGAATTTATTATATATAAACTAAATTATTTATATTTTGATATATAATTTAAATTATTATTTATATAAATTAAATTATTTATATTTTAAATTATTATTTTTATAAATTTAATTATTTATATTTTGATATATAATTTAAATTTGATTATTTTTTTATAAATTTGATTATTTATATTTTAATATATATATATATATATATATATATATATTTCAATTATTATTTATATAATATAATAAATATTTTCTTTAGCAATCTAATAAATAATTGATAAATACTAATAAATTTAAAATATTTTAACTATAATAATATAATAATTATATATTCATAAAAACATTTTTAAATTTATCAATTATTTATTAAATATAATAACATTTTTAATTAATATTTTAATCCTAGAAATATGGTAATCTTGTTATTATATTTAATAAATAATTGATAAATTTTAAAACGTAAATATTTAATTATTATATTGTTATGGTTAAAATATTTTAATTTATTAGTATTCATCCATTATTTATTAGAATTATATAATATTTATTACAGTATATAAATAATAATTGAAATGTAAATATATATATATATATATATATATTAAAATATAAATAATTAAATTTATAAAAAAATAATTAAATTTAAATTATATATCAAAATATAAATAATCTAATTTATAAAAGTAATAATTTAAAATATATATCAAAATATAAACTTTATATATAATAAATTTTAAATGTAAAAAAAATAAAAAAATAGAAAAAACAGAGTTTGAATAGTAAATATGTTAGTTTGAGAATGAATGAACAAACTAAACTAGGTTAGTTTGAGAGAGTAAACGCTAAACTATGTTATTTTGGAAAACTGTACAAAGTCCATCCACCTTTATGTACATTTATTTATAGCAAGAAATGGATCATAATAAATGTTTGTTCAAATTTCACTCTCAACATTAATTCTTTTAATCATACAAGGTGAGTTAATATGCTGAGTTTTTTTTAACATATACAGGTCTTGTTTGGTTTGGTTTTTAAATAACTTAAACAAAATTAAACATCATTTCGTCCCATTCTCATTAATTATATCACTCAAATCATTAACTAAAATACTAAAATATTATTATTTATATATCAATACTTTGCAAGTATTTTTTTACCAAAAATAATCATCACCTCCTCAAAATAATAATTATTTTTTCTCATTCTATGTTTTTTTTCATTCTATGTTTTTTAAATAACCTTAATACAAACAAGGGCATAACTTGTTTGGATTTGAGTTATTTAAAAAATCTAGAGGGAGAAAAAAATAATGATTGTTATTGATTTTGAGGAACTGATAATTATTTTTGGTAAAAAAACATAAAATATATTGATATATATAAACAAAATAAAAAATAATAATTTAAAATAGAGATATTTTAGTTTTTTGGTTAATGATTTAAGTGATGTGATAGATGAGGAGAGTGAAATAATGTTTGATTTTGTATGAATTATTTTAATAACTCAAACCGAACAAGGCCATAGTTTTTTTAGAATTAAATATAAGACTTAAACTATGTGTGTTTGATAAACTAAAAATTAATATATAAATAATTAACACTGAATTAAATTAATTAATAACTTAAATATTTAATTATGATCTAAAGTCACTTGAGACCCGATTATCACTCAAATGAAATATAAACTATCTAGTTGCAAAATTAAAATAATCTTGAAAGGTATCGGCTAATTCTCATTAAGAATGTGTTTTCATTTATTCTCACATATATGTTGTCGTTATTCATTTTCCCAAGAATGTGACGGTGAAAATGGAGAGAATAATGTGTAAATTTATATGAGAATCTTCTTATTTAACATTTTGTCATATAGTTAGTTGGGATAATATTAAATGTTTTAAAGATCTAGATATTCGAGATCTTATTTTTTTGTAAGGCTCTCCAGTCAAAATGGTATAGTAGATTTGTAAGAGCCGAATAGTCTTTGGACATCGATAATCAAATGTAAGTATGGTAATGATTGGTCTAGTTGGTTCACCAAAATGTCTAATTGTTCATAGGGTGTAACATTTGAAGGATAATTTATTCAAGGTGGAAAAATTTTCGTGATCAGTCTAGATTCATTATGAGGGATGATTTTTCGATTAGATTTTGGGAATAGATTTGTAGTGTCAAAAGTCTAGTTACGATGTATCTTGAGCTCGCTTCCATTGCTATATGAAGAAATATCATAATTAACGATATGTTTGATCACCGATCTAGTGGTTTCATAAGTCGAATTAGGCATAAAAACGAAGATTAAACATTATGGGGTCTTCGTCCCATAATAGAGTTTACTTTTGGTAAGATGCAAACAAGTGTCACCGTCTAAACAAGACGTTACGCGTTAGTAAGATATAGATAGTTTCCATGTGGGCATTTTACAACTTGTACGTTAAGATGATTCCATATAAGTTTTGTTGGAAAATTTTTGGGAATAAAATATTCTGTTAGATAAAATTAGACCGGTTAATAGAACTTAACACAAATAAACCTTCCATGCAGGAACAAAGAACCGGACCAGTCAAAGTAACCAACCGGTTTGAGAAAACCAACCGACCAGAAACATGACCGCTCAAAGAAGGCCGGAAACACCAGACAACCGGTCATTCAGAAGCCAAAGCAATAACCGGAAGTCATCCGGTTAAGTCAAATGACCGACCAGCATAAGAAGATACTTCGGGTATCTGTTGAGAATGATACCAAAGGAACAGACTGAACACTTCCATATTCATACAAGTCTGAGAACAGTCTGCAGGCTGCAGAAGACCGTCCTACAAGATCTTTCTACTTCAGGATAAATCAGAAAGGCAATCTTCCAAGTACAGACAACTGTCTAACCAACAGTCACCATATTGAGTAAAAGACAAACCTAACAGGTTTGTCTTACACACTGGAAGATCAGACCATCAGGTCTGAAAGGTTGACCGCCAGGTCTGAAACACTAAACCCCTGCTCAGCCAATCAAATTCAAGGAAGTGAAATATGACCGTTGGCATATTTCACCTATAAAAGGAGCAGCTGAAGAAGAGTAAATGTGGGACACAAGAGATTTTAAAGGGGACACAGTGGACAATTAATTTGCAAGTGATAAGATTGTGTTCTCTCTCTAGAAAAGGCCTAAAGTTGAAGTGTGTATTTACAATTTCGGTGTAAATTGTACGGGTGTTATCGAGCAGGAAATAAGTCTCGATCGGATTGTATTTGTATTCCTTAGTGAATATCCTTCTCACGGTTTCGAGAGGAAGGGGTGACGTAGGAGCTTTATCTCCGAACATCCATAAAAACCTGTCTTGTTATTTACTTTCTGCTGGTTCTATATTTTTACCGATTTGTATTAACTTACTTACACCGCTTTGACCGACTCTACACTATCTAAACCGAATCACCAAGTTACAAAAACCGACCCATCAATTTCCAAACCTGTCCTATTCAAAACCGGTTCTGCCTATCCTGTAAGTGTGCTGCTTCAACCTGAAACAAACATCTTCCGCGCTTGAACCTGGTTCAAGGGTTTGTGACAGTTTGTGTAGTATTGAAACCCCGATGTTAATCTCTAACCGGATTAATCACCACCCTTTGAGTGAGACGCGCGAACCGGCCCAACCCCGGTCCTCCAACCGCGACCTAGATCCTAACAAATTCCATTTAAGATCTTCTTCTTTGGATGGAGCGTTATTCAGGTACAGTTATAACAGACTATGTGTATGAAAAAAGTTATATTATGGCTAGTCGTTGTCGTATGTGTCACAAAGAGGTTGAATCGGTAACTCACTCACTTTTGTATTGCCGAGAGGTGACTAGTATTTGGAGTCTTTTGTAGAGTATTAATGAGATTCATTGAGTGATATCCAAGTCTTTGGATAGTTGCCAGGAAGTTTGTATTGGTGCGACTAATATAACATGCCTACATATTTGGGTTACCATCCCAATTATTTTTTGGTGGATTATTTGGTTGGGGAGAAACTGTCGAACTTTCAATGATCATAACCGTCTGATGTGTATCATTTTCATAATACTATTATGATGACGTTTTCTGAGATTAGTTTAGGAAATACCTTAGAGTTCTGTCGAAAAGTTTATCGTTTTTCTCGATAATTTACGAGTTCGATAATTTATTAAGTACCATTTTTTTCTTTGAAT
This sequence comes from Impatiens glandulifera, assembly GCF_907164915.1. Lineage (NCBI taxonomy): Eukaryota > Viridiplantae > Streptophyta > Magnoliopsida > Ericales > Balsaminaceae > Impatiens > Impatiens glandulifera. The sequence goes on from NC_061862.1 coordinate 148,270,224, forward strand.
ATAATATTTTCTTGTTATGCTTATATGATTTTTTTTTTCATTTTTAGTATACATCGACTTTTTTTAAAAAATAAAATTAATATTTAAAGATAAAATAAAAAAAAACTAAATTTTAAGTAATTATTATTTAAATTAATTTGATAATATCTACAAATATATATTAAAATTATTATATTTTTATATATTATTTAATAATTTTTATATATTAAATTATATAATTTAATATATTAAATATTAAATAAATAAAAAACAGAGAGTTACAATATATGTCATTGTAGGAGAGAGAATATATATCATCCCTCATCCATTCTCAATTTTATGTCTTTAGATTTGATCGATAATGGAGGAAAAAAATTAAAAATTTAATAAACTTTATATAAGAGTAATTTTGTTAAATTTAAAAGGATAAATATATGTTTTGATAAAAAAAATTTTTTTTGATCTTACACCTATAAAATAAATTTTATATTTTAATTTTTTATTTTTAATACGTTTTCATTTAAATTTTTAAAAATAAATGATTATAAATTTATTTTATCAAATAAATTTATATTAAATAAAATTTTAATATATTAAATTAAGTGATAATATAATTTATAAAACAGTCCAAGTTAATTTATGAACAAAACAAAACTTTTTTACTTGAAGTATATGTGAGTTGTTGTCTACAAGCTAGTTTGAGTAATTGATTTTTTGAGTTTTATCAATTTGTTTCTAAAAAAACAGTATAATAAAAACTTTTAAAAAATCCACTTTTTGAACTTAATATATCAAAACACTTTTATGTTTTTTTCTCTCTTTTAACTTTTTGATTAATAAAAAATAATTTTAATATTTAATAGATAAAAAGAATAGAGTGATTAGATAAATGAAATTATTATTAAATTTTAAGTAAGATTCATTAAAAAAAAATACCTGAAAACCCAGAAATCAAACAAGCTCTAAGTACTTAGGTTATAAAGATGGTAGTTATGGATTTAGCCAACATTTCATAGTATTTTTTATAACTTCTAAGACATTAGTGGGATATATAGATGACATCCAAATTGAATGTATTGTTTTAAATGGGAAACTTTTAATAAGCAATGAACCATATGACACAACTTGTAAAGATTATTAAATCTATATCCACAATATGCAATTATATGTAAATCAATAAAAATAAAATCTTACTCTTCAAACAAAAAAGAAAAGAAAAAGTTCTTATGAGTTGAATATGTTACTCATCTTATATCCAATCATTATTTGATTTGAAAAAACAACACATATATAAGTATTTCTTTTAAAGAATAATTCATTAAGAAGATAAGTATATAATCCATATGCATGAGGTTCAATGCATCTTCTCATGTGGAGATGTTGAAGAAGAGAGAAAGAGTACACCATTAATGCTAGAGAGATAAATTATAAGTGCAGTACATAACATGGGCACCCATGTGATGTCAATGAGGGATGGCCCTCGAATCTTAGGTCTAAATTAAAGGTAATAGAGAAATTTAGATTTTATTTATTAATAATATAAAATATATATGTATATATCCACCACTCATATCTCATCATCTACAATCTACACTAATATTAATATTATATAATAATAATTGAAAGCATTGAAATCCCAAACAAAATGAAGAGAACATGAGTAAAAGTACTCTCTATTCAATCATATATATAATTAATTTAAGTAGCCTCCAATATATGCTTTGATTAATTGCAAAGGAATCCAACAACACGCTATCTTATAATTTAATCTACTAATTAATTTACCATTATAAAAAAAAAAAAAATCAAAACTATAGATTAAAAAGAAAAAGAAAAGGAAATCCAACACACATCGAGCATGTAGAGGGATCGAACGATTTTCAAGACCCCCTCCTATGATCATACACAAAATGTGACAAAAATAAATATAAGTTTATAAGTTTGATAATAGGTTATCAATGCTTTGGAGGAGTAGGAGGTTTGCATTGGTAACACTTTGCGAAGAGTCCGAATGTATCAACTTGTCTCACGAAGTTCGTCATACTAGCCCAACCTCCGAACCCGAATCCCACAACAAAAACCCATACAACTATGAATATGTTCAAACAGTACATTGCTGTCCAGCTTGGTAAGAACTTTGGCGGTTTCTCTGCCGCGTTCTGCATTAGGACACTCATTTAGCTAACTTGTAGAGCGTGTTTTTATACCCGGATCATTTTAAAAAATATAAAATAAAAATTATACCTCTCGAGCAGAAGCTTTCCTGAAGACGAGGATATGAGCTAGAGAAGGAACAATGTAAACTGTGAAACTAACCAAAAGTGCACCGACTGCAGAGTTAATTGGACCGAAAAATGGGAAAATAATCGCGAGAAACCATATCGGTATGACCACAGGCAGCCTAACCAATGCCCTTAAACACATGCTTTTTGTGTCGTGCATTCCAATTACCTTTTCCCATACAAAATACAATGGCGTGCAAGCGAATCCAAATGTAATAAACTGCAACCAATTAGCGACGGATAACGACCAATTAGCGACGCATAAGAAACAATTAGCGACGCATAAGAAACAATTAGAGACGAATAATAAACTATTAGCGACGTATAAGAACTAATTAGAGACGGATAATAAACTATTAGTAACGAAATTCAATACCGAAGCTAATAGTGTTTTTAAAAAACCTGATGAATGAGCATAAGGATGACGGCAGCATCGCGCCAAGCATTCTTTGGAAGGAGAGAAAAAGCATTCGAGTGGTTGAGAAGTTGATCGCCGAACGCCCAGTACACGGCTGAGGCCGAGGGCAGGGTTAATGTAAAAACATATAGTGTAGCAATAAGATATATATACTTGAACTTTTGAGGTTTCCACATTGCATGCATAATCTCCCTGCATATAATAAATAACATTCAGTAATTTTTCTTTTTTTACCACTAATGATCATATTCAATTAATTCATTATTTACACTGTGACAGCATGGCCACCGAAGGTGTAGAGAATATTGGTTGCGCCCGTGAAATATAGCACAAGTTTTGTCGGAGCAGAGTGCTGCACTCCTTCCACCTGAAAAAAACAAAAGTTTGATTGTAAACAAAAGATTGTTTTAAGATTTAAATTAACGGGTGAGAATCGAATTGAATTGAATTGAATAGAATCGAACCTGGCCGTGATGAATAGAAGCAATGGTCATGTACCAGGCAGTATAAGTGGTCATACCAAGTCCTAAAAATGACCAAATTCGGTAGTTGTGGAATGAAGGAATGAAAACAGTTGTGGCGCAACAAGCTCCAAATATGTATGTCCATGTCCTTTTATCCAGCCGATCATTCACGTAATATATGTTACTATATTTAAACCAGACATTTTAAACAAATTAGGTTTGATTCCATTTAAGGTTATCACTTATCAAGATTTGTCACTTTCTTTGAATTTTACCTGGCACAGCCTATGAGTTGGATCACTGATCCAAACAGAAGAAAAGTACAGTTGAAAGCTAAACCCACTGCTTTCCAGTAAGGACCCAATAGTCCATCCAACACTTCGAACCACTGTGATTAGCCAATAGCCATGAACCATGTTCTTGAATCCTCTTCTAAATCAAAACTCAAAAGACAGACATGAAACAGAGAAAACAGAGAAAGAGATAGAAACCTGTATGACATGGTTCTTGAAATTAACATTTTCCTTCTCCTTTCTGGTTCGATACTCAATGTAAAGAACACTGATCAAATAAGCAGTCCAACTTCCAATCAAGCCGTAGAATATCTGAAGTATAATACCCGACAACATACCCAGTTGAGAAAACGAATAAGGCAACGTGAGAAGAACTTGGGCCACCTGGATTATCAACAAACAAACGTCAAAGATTGGATCTTTTTCCATGACAAGATCAAATTACTACATACTTGATTTGAAGAACAGCTGAACCATGCATCCCAAGCAGACCCGCCATGCCAAAGTAGATTCTTGACGCTGAAGATTGAATGATTTTCAGGCAGTTTTTCCTCGTCTTTAGTTCCATCATGTTCGGTTGTTGTCTCATTGTTGAAGACTATAGCTTCCTCTGCTTGCTTTTGAGCCAACATTGTTTAATCTCGTCTTAGATCTTATAACGTCAGATCTGAGATAAGGCATGAACAGAACAAGACACTAAGAAACAAGACAAGAAAATAATGAAAAAAAAAGGAATTACTCCCTCCTCCTCCCTCCTCAATCCACAAACCCATTTATATATCATTATCAGTCTCAAGATCCAAAGCTTCCTAAGCAATGTTTTTTAAGGAAATAAAAAAAAAAAGCACTAAAGGACTAAAACCCAACTGTTGAGTTGAACCAAAGAGGAAGAAAACAGAGAACAAAGGCCAAGAAAAGAAAGGAATTTTATCAGTACCACCACCCACTTTCTAATAGAGAAGTCTCTTTCTCAAACCCAGATCTCTGATTTCAAAAAAAGTCAGCCTGTTTCTTTCTTTGGAATTTCTAACCAAATTTAGGCTTCTTGTTGGAATTGAAATGAGGAAAAAGCAATCAATGAATATGAATGAGTTAAAAACAAATGTAAAAAAATTCCCATCTTATCAAAAACTATTACATGAGTATGAAACGCATTATTAGATCATAAACAAAGCCAATATTAATGTGCATATGCTTATATTCTATAAGCAAAAAAGAAGATGGGACTCAACTGGCTGTATTCCACTTATGATTCGATTCCTTGAGAAGAAAAAACCAGAATCAAATGGGTGAGAATTGAGAGAGAGTGAATGAGTGAGTGAGAGAGAGGGAGAGAGTGTGTAAATTGGCTTATGGAAGAGAGATAGAGACTGAAATGGGACCTCATTTTTATAGGCATAAAATATATATTATGGTTCTAGCTTAGCTGGATCAATATTTGACTTCAAATTATCTTGGTTTCATTAATTAATGGAAATAACATTAACATATGTACATTTTACTTAAAGGTCAACAAAGCTCAATTTCATAGATAAAAAAAAACAAATCTAAATCTTAAACACCTTATCATGTGTATAAACTAATGAGTTGCTTTTATAATATTAAATGTCATTTTCTTTAACCAGTTTCTTAATAAAAATTAAACCTTATAATTTTATTTTTAGACAAAATTTCTCTAAAATTCTTATGAGAGAGCTTCCTATATATCTTAATAAAAGCTGCAAACAATTCAGGCCGAGTTGATGATGAAGTATTTTGTAGCTTAATTCGAACTCGATCTCGAACAAGTTTATAAATTTGAACTCGTTCGAATCGACTCTAAAAATTTGAACTATAATTAAATTTTCAAATATTTGTGAAGAAAAAAATATTTATTTTAAATTTTAGATTTTTAATATAAAATAAAAAAATATTTTTTACTATCAGGCTCGAAAAAGCTTGACAAGTTATCGACCAAGTATTATATGAGCTCGAGCTCGACTCGAATATTAAACGAGTTGGTTCGGTCTCAATCGAACTTGGTCAAAGTTAAACTCAAGTCGAGTTCACTCATTTGCAGCCCTAATGTTAATATTAAATGTTTGTAATGATAAATAGTTCTATATATATAATTCTGTTTTGAAAGGAACTATGAGATAATTTTGGTACCCAGTTAAAATAAATTTGTATTAATGATTTGTTCTTACTAAAAAAAGGCTAATTTATTTTGAGAAACAAATGTAACAGTTCAATCATAGTTAGGAGTAACAGATAAAAGACCATATAAAAGTGGTTGGTTGTTATAATGATCTAATTGAAATATAAATATTTTTTTTTTTTTATGAAATAAATTATTTCAGAAATTTAAATGAAAAAAATACACAACCGACAAAAAATATTTACAACAAAAAATTCAAGATAAAGAAGTCGTAAATTTCAATTTATAATCTTACAAACAAAATCAAATAAGAAAAATATACCCATAAAATTATATCCAAAGTCTTAATTACTAACCATCAATACACACACAAAAAAAAAAAAGCTACAATCTATACAAAAAAAAAAAAAAAAAAACATGTAGAACTATTTAAACAAAAAAAAATTCAATTTGTTAGACTTAAAAATTAATAATTATGTAAGACAAGAAAATGATTAACTAGGCTAGGAAAAAGGTCGGAGTGTCATTGACTCTCCTAACTCACCTTATTCTTATCTTTTTGGAAATGAATGATTTATTTTTTTAATTTTTGGAGTTAAACTTTGTCATAATTTGAATTGAACTGTTTTTTTTTATTATAATTTCATAATTTAGTCGAGATTTTAACGAATAAATGGATAAATAAAATGAGTTTCATCCTTTTACAAATAAAATAATTGCATAAATATTTTTTTTGAGATATTATATATTAATAAATTTAAAAGTTTCCATTTTAGAATTCCTTTAATTCAAAGACCACAAACATACAACCTTTTATAATTATCTATAAATTGGAAAGCATTCATGTTAGTGGCTTAAATTTGGGAAGAAAAGGAATTCCCATTAATTATTTATTGCAATAAAAAGAATATTGATGAAGACTAACAATAGAATATTGTTGAATACTATACATCTAACTACTTTAATATATAGGATATTATTGATTAAGAGACACTAATTTCATCTAGTTAACAAAAAAAAATAAAATAAAAAATTATTGTCCCCAAGTAGGGTTGCAAATGAGTCAAGATGTTTGTGAGCCATTCGCGAGCCGCTCGATCAAAACTTGACTTGAGTTTAACTTTGACAAAGTTCGAGTTAAGTTCGAGCCGGCTCGTTTAATATTCGAGTCGAGCTTGAGTTCATATAATACTTGATCAATGATTTGTCGAACTTTTTCGAACATGATAATAAATAATATATATTTTTATTTATTTTAATATTAAAATCTAAAATAAATATTTTTTTCTTCCCACATGTTTTAAAATTTAATTTTAGCTCAAGTTTTCGAGTCGAGCCGAACTTTTATTTTAGTTAAATAATCAAGTCGGTCTCGAGCTCAAATTTATAAACTTGTTCGAGCTCGAGTTCGATTCAAGCTAATAAATACTTAATCGAGTCGAGCCCGGGTTCAAGTTGACTTGAGCTCGGCTTGACTCATTTGCATCCATATCCCAAGAAGGTTTGAGCCCTTGTCATTTTATTTTATTTTGTAAATGGCATATATGAGTGATAAAAGTGAATAAAATAAAAAATAAAAATCTTAGTGGAAGGAGGTGGCGAAGGAGGCGCCGTCTGTGGTGGGTTAGTCCAAAAAGGGAAATAAAAATAGGAGAAGACTTAAATTTGATAAGTTAGATGTAATTAATATATAGTCAAATAACAAATAATTAATCATGTATAAAATGATGAAAATAAAATATTTATTCACCTGCGAATAGGAGGATTTTTTGTCGGCTTGGCGTGGTAAAGAGTGTTGCTTTGCTTCTCTTCTTGCCTCCACTTCTGATTGCTTTCCAACCGGTTATGATTGATAATGGAGAAGAAAACATAAATGTGACTAATTATAATTAATAAATTAAGTGAAGAGATTCTATTCAAGATTTTATTAATTTTATTTTATACATTATTAAAATGTTAGATTGATATCTATTATTGACTTTGATGACCCCTTTTATATTTCAAATTTTGATCCGAACATTTTTTTTAACACATATATAATTGTTTTGCCATCTTTGCGAAATGATAGATTAATAAAAAAAAAATCACCTTTTTTTTTATTAATTAATGTGTGGGTTGTTTATAAAAACTCGAAGTCATTGGTTATATTTGTGTTTTGTTGTATTATTATAAATTTTTGTTTTTGTTCATAAAATTTTGTAGGAATTTGTATGCCCTTTAAATTTGGTAAGTTTTATTTTTGTTAGTAATATTTTTTTTAGATATTCTTGTACATTTTGCTAAAATAATATTTTTAATGTAATGATCTTTGTATAAAATTAAAGAAAAAAGTTCAAATACATTGTAATTTGAAGAACAATCCTAGTCACTTAAAGAACATTAATTTAATTCAATTGGAATTGGGTTAAAATGTTGTGTTAGCTTCATTTTTATATAATAAATATTGGTTTTGAAAAAACAAATTGTTTTGTTCTTCTTCTATGAATTTATTTGATTTAAAGAATTGATTTTATATAGCAATTACTTATGTCCTTATAGTTATTTAAAAACTCAAAACTAAGATAAAAAAAGTTTAAATGAAAAATCTACGTTTTAATTGAGTCATCAAACATACAAAATACTCAAAATAGAACTCAAACTAGCTCAAAAATAAAGTGTTAATTTCTCATACAAAAATAAAAAACTTTCTTTTATATATATATATATATATTTTACAACATCGTTATAACAATTGTTTTTTATCTCCTTTTGTTGTTGATTGAATTCTTGATTTCTCCTTTTATTTTTTTAGAATTTCTTTTCTTTTCAAAATGTAATTGCAAAAAGTAAACAATAAATTAAGAATCCAATCAACAAAATGAAAATAAATAAAATAAAAACATAGTAGAATACATCATGGCTCGTTTGAGAAACTGAGTTTTTCTCCAAAAACTCATATTCGATGAAATGAAAAGAAAAATCAGTATTTAAATTATTATGACTAAAATACCCCCAATCAAATATATATGTCTTTTATTAATATTAATTTTTATTAATATAAAATAAAATATTTAAGTAAGGATAATTTTAGTATTTAAATTCACAAAATGATTGATTAATTAAGTGATATGATTATATATTAAGTTTTATGATAAAAACTTAGTTTTATCCCGATAATCAAATATCAAATAAAACCGAAGTTAGATGAGGAACAAGGAGTGACCTACATTAGGTCTACCCTAAACATGGCCAAGTTTAAGACTCTTAAATGGGAATATCTATCCTATCCAATGACCAAAGTAGATTCATGAACAAGGTCTTCAAAACACTCACGGGTCTTCTCTTATCCTTAAAGAATCTTTTATTCAGATTAAAATTGTACTAGTTATTATTATTATACATGGATTAGAAGTAACATGGCTAATGATAAAAGCTAAATGGTGAGTGCAAGAAATATAATGTTGAAACAAAAGAAAGTGGGTTGATTAGTAAGTGTTGCAATATTGGATGAAAATGGAAGACATTTTGAGTGGGTGGAGCAATGATTTTTAATTTACTTGTGTGCTTGTGGTATCAAAAAAAAATGTGGAATTAATTTGTTCCATCTTTTACCCTTCATATGGGTCCCTTTTCTCTCTCACACACAAACACACACTAGGTTTTTACTCATTTTCAGCTTTCCAACACAAGTATTGTAGGCATGAAGGGTGACCAATACTGGCACCAAGATCATATAAATGAAGTTTCTTCTTATTGATATTTTAAATAAGATCTTCCAAAATCTCACTTTGGTTGGTGGGAACACCATTTCCGTGTTCAATGCCAAGGTTCATTTTATCTCTATTCATAATTATTATAAACACTAAGCCATTTTCTATAACTATTTATTAATTAGTTCTCAACAAAATCTTATTCAAATTAATTAATATAATTCTATACCAATATAATCTTGTAATGTAAGGTGTGGTGTTTATCTCGAAAAATCAACAAAAAAGTTTATAATTCCTTATAGTAAAATTGTGATTATTATAGTAGTTGAATATGTAAAAGTGGTTCTTAAATGATCACCTCTTACATTTTATTTTTTAAGTTGAAATGAAAGTCAAGGCGATAAGTAATGAGGTAAATTTTAAATCCCGCAGTTTTTAATTCGAATTACTCCGTTAGAGCGTTTTTTCCCGATTTGACTGATTGTTGACCGAAGATGATATTTGTTTGACCGGTTTCGAACACAAATACAATTAAATATAAAACATCACTAATATATTTATTTATTTTTCATATTTTATAAGAATTTTAAGTTTATTTTTTTAATAATATAAATTATATATTATCATATATATATATATATATATATATAATATTAAAAAAATCTGATTATATAATTTTATTAATTTTTTATATATTTCTTCTTAGAGAATATAATAAAACGGTACACTGCGGAGATTATCCGAAACTGAAGGGGATGATAGTAAAAATATCTCCGAAGTAGATTGGGGCGAGATGATAAACGCATTATCGGATCAGGTTCAACATTAAAAAAAAATTAATATTGAAAGTTGTGTAGAATTTTTATGTTTACAGAATTTTGAATTTGTAATTTTTTTTTTGTAAGGCGGCTTAATATTTTAAGTTTTTGTTTTATATTGATGTACATTATTTTGTTGGTGGGCACAATTACAAACAAATATAATTTTAACAAGTAGACATAAATAATATGTTTCTTCAAAATAAAATAATAAATAATTACATTTTGAAATACTTTTTGAATTTGAACGGTGATGCTTAATCGATTGTGACATATTATTAGGTAGTAAGTTTGTGTTAGAGAGAAGAATGATGTAACACTAAGTATTGTTTTCACAAACTCAACAAACTTAAATCAATTTATATTTGTATTCTCTTAAATAAACAAATTATAAAACAATTGAAAGTGATTAATCGATTTTAAATGAATAGATAATCATTATCATAATTTATTTTTTGAATTTAAGAAACTAAAACAACTTCTCATAGGTATGTTTTTCATTTTAACTCAAAATATTATTAATAGAAATTGAAATTATAACTTTTGATTTTTATGCACTTTTAACGCTTAGAAAAATCATCACGAGTTATTTGAGTGGATTTAAGAATAAATCTACTTAAAAATATACAAAAGTAAAATATGTTTTTTAGTTTTTGACTTGGTTATGTGATAGCCATGTTGCTAGAACATTTTCTCTTAACATTTCATTTCATGAAGAAAAATAAAGTCTGTTTATTTTCAACAATCATGATCTAAAGTTTTATTAAAAATTTAATATTTTTTCTTTAATTTTTTACTTAAAAAAATCATTTATTTTGATTAAAAAAATATTGACAAGAGAATTGACGGGATGATTATCAGTTCTTGATTGGATTGGAAATTTTATATGAGAGAATTTTCGTATTTTTAATCCACTCAAAAATTGACACATTATATCCTCAATTTTCTTGTCAATATTTTTTCCACCCTTTATCATTTTTCTAAAAATAAATTAATTTTAATATTTTATTTTTGACAATTTTTAAAAGTGATTATAAAATTATAACCATCATATATATAAATAATCTAATATTAATAGAACTAATGTAACCAATTTTTGAAAAATAAAAGAAATTGTTATTAAAATGAACAGGTGACAAATAGTTGATTCACACTTTCAATAAAGTGCAAATACATGGAGTAATTCAGAAAAGAAAAATAAATCAACTAAATATGAAAAGTGGGCTTCTTAAAATCCTCTATAATTTTGTGATCTTCTCCTTTTGTAATTTAATGAAATAGGTAGTTTCATCATGTAAAAAGGAGAGACAAATATGATTTCCTTCTTACTCCCAAAGATCAAAAGGACCACTCATAAAAGAAATTGTGACCTTGTCACATAGCCTAGTGAATGATTATTGCTCATAGATAAATTATTACCTCAATTGTGTTTTCGAAGTCTTTGTTTTTTATATTAAGTTTTCATTAACAATTTCAGACTCATTCTTTGTCTTATTTAGAGTTTTTCGACTATTCTTTTCATAACCTCGTCTTTAATATCACTATTAAAAATCGAATCAAAACTTTTATCAAGAATGAGTTGGCACTCATATGAATGTCTTTCCCTAGCCTCATTGTTTAGATGTCTCTTCATTGCTTCAATATCAATAGAAAACAAAACAATTGGATTAGAATATTTTCATCGTATCATTATTATGATTATTTTTCAAAAGAAGTAATACTTTCACACCTACCCTCATTCATTGTGACTCTTCTTCATTGGGCCGAGATGCAACCATCGGAGTTAATGAAGCTCAAACCGGTTGAGATACTATTGTTTACACATTCTCACAATAAGCTTCACGATAAGCACTAGGAGATAAATTATCTCTCAATTTAGTGTTTGAATACTTACCGTATAAAGATTCCTAAGAGGTTCAACAAATGTTTCATCACCATTTATTTCTCGAAAAGCTTAAAAAGATTAGAAGTCTATGTATTCCGGTATGAATGAATTGGATCCTTAGGTTATTGTCTAAGGGACATTTTTGGCATTTTCATGTGACTTACTATCCTCCTAAACAATGAAAAAGTTAAAATATAAAATTAATTAAAATGATTTGCTTATAACGTCAACCAAAACCATCCTAATTCATATTATTGTAGAGAAAAACACGCATATCCAATTCAGGTTAATTATCGTGACTACTACTACTTAAAGTTGAAACGAAATAAGATTAATTTGTTGTGTCTAAGTTTAACTCCCACTTAAAGAAACAAAAGAAACATTCTATAATTACCTTTTAATATACTTTTTTTAGTTTCTGTTAAGGTGGCCTAAACTTTGGCTAAATTATTTATATCTCATGCTTATTGGCGTATGCTATAGTACTTGCGAGTCTATGTCGCTACACTAACACTTCTTTTTGGTAATTTAATCATGGGTTGTCTATATTTTTGTCACAACTTTAAACATACTTTATAGTTGTTACACAAGTAATAGAAAGAAGCTCTTTAGTGAAAAAGTATAAATTGATGGCCATTTGCCCAATTCACAAAAAAAAGAAGAAGTAAAAGGGGGTAAAAAGTGATAAAGGGTTTCTATGTAATGGAATGCAACATTGGCCATATGTAATTAAGTACTATCTGACAAGTTATTAATTTGGTCTAATGGATGAGAGTTAAAAGAAGGCATGCTTACAATAATAATGTTCAAAATTCCATAATTGTGACAAAATGATACACAACAAATTCAAATCTAAGGAATTAGAAATTATTGGCATGCGCATACACAAATGAATTGATGACTAATTATTCAGCTTCTTAATTAAGCATGAGTTTTTAGATATAACATTATATGATCTCCAAATTGACATTATAATTGAAAATTGTAAAATTGCAAATTTAAAATAATAACTCATTGTAAATATATTTTCATTTAGGTACCCAGATGGATGTTAACGATTTTGTTATCGATAATATTGATATGAAAAATAAAACATTAACGATAAAGCTTGAAAAATAGCAATTAAATCTAGGAATCTTGTTCATTAAATTAACTATATTTTTAATATACTAACAACATTATTGTTGTGATTTCTTTTAATAGTATTTTCTTTTATTTAAATAAAAATAAATTAACACGACTCTTCACAATGACACTCATTATAATTTTAAGATTTGTTTAGTTTGAAACAAACCTAAGAATTTGATCTCTTGATTAAGAATTTTCCCCTTATTCTAATGATTATGTAATGGTGCTTTTTAGTTATGGGTTCTTCCAATCCGACCGTGACAACTTGAAGTTAAAACTTATTAGAGATTGAATTGTTTGGTTAAAAAGTGTTATTAATTTTATTTTTCAAAACAGTTTGGTATAAAAAAAGTGGTAAACAGCAAATTGAATGTTGACACGCATTGAAGAAAAGCATATTCAACAAGATAACAACGAAATCATCAACTCAAAATATATACTTTCATATTGTTTGCCATCAAATCCTTTATTGGCACGCATGTTACCTTTTGTTAGATGAGCACATACCATTTTCTTTTTGGGAAAAATATTCATTCTTGGGATTAATTTGAATCTTAAAAAGTTAACAAACTATTTATTGTTTATTTATATTGTTATTAATGAAAATTGAATATAACAAGACTTTGTCATTTTTTTAAATAAAAAAATGATCTATGAAGTTTCACAATATATATATATATATATATATATATATATATATATATATATATATATATATATATATATATATATATATATATATATATATATATATATATATATATATATATATATATATATATATATATATATATATATATATAATATGTATAAATTAGAGTCTTAACGATAAAAATGAGTGTCCAAAGTATTATCAAACACACCTGAAACATAACGAGAATAAACATTTGAAAAATAAGTCAAAATGTTCAACGACGAATTAATAAATATAAAAAACTAGCGTTATCAAGCTTAAAAATTCTCAAAAACTAATGAGTTCACCGACCGACCCTACCGGTTTTCCTAAGAAGACCTCTTATATCGTCATTATTGTAACGGAATGCATGAGAATAACGTAAACAATAAATAGACACGGATTTAACATGATTCATTAAGATAAAACTTGACTACGTTCACCCAGAAGAGAGAGACTATTATTGAGAAAATTATTATAAAGATGATGACATAACAAACTAGGGTTATAACACAGATTTATATAAATACCATGTCCCCTGAACCCTAATACATAAATCATAATAAATAAAAAATTGGTCCGGCCCATTAAGAAAACTCAACTATTCAAGTCAATTCAACAAATCTCCACATTGACTTTAATTCTCTTAGATGTCCCTGTTGCATTAGTCGATGCATATATGTCTCAGATGCATTCGTCGATATTAGATGACCCAAATGCATTCATTAATGTCAGATGGCCCAAATGCATTCGTCGATGCCGGATGGCTCAGATGCCTTCGTCAATGCTAAATGGCCTAAATGCATTCGTCAATGTCGAATGACCCATATGCATTCGTCGATGTTGGATGGACTAGATACATTCGTCAATGCGAGATAGCTCAGATTCATTAGTCAATGCTTAATTTTTTCCATCCCCTCTCTCTCACTCTCTTCTAAAGTTTCTCCTAGGGAAACTTAACAGTTTCTGACGTTAAACAAATTCAAACAATGTTGGAACTTGCTACGAGGAATCAACTTGGTGAACATATCAGCAAGATTGTCAGCAATTCCTACTTTTTTCACATTTATCCTCTTCTCACTCCTAAGTAATGACACCTCACGTCAATTTGCTTAGTCCGTTCATAATGAACTTGATCATTGGCTAAGCATATAACACTCAAACTATCACAAAAGACAATTGTCTAATCCTTAATGTAGGCCCTTATAACTAGATAGTCTTTTTAGCCATATTCCCTCTATAACAATTTCTGTTAAGGCCATGTACTATGTTTCCGTGGTAGAAAAAATTACTCTAGGTTATAGAGTTTCCTTTCAACTAACAACCGAAGCACAAGAGTAAATACATAACCATTCATAAATCTTTTACTATCAACATCTCTAACATAATCAAAATCTGAATAACTAGTAATCAGACATTGTGTATCGCCTCCATGTACGAGACCAACTTAGATGTTCCCCGTAGATACCTGGATATATTCTTCATAGCTTGTTAGTGCTCCTTCCTTGGTTGCACCATAAATCTACTCACAACACTCACTACTTGTGCCATATCTGTTTTTGTACAGACTATATCATTCATCAAACTCCCTATTGTGTTAACAAAAGGAACTCGAGTCGTATACTCTTTCTCCTCATTTGTCTAAGGAGCAAACAAAGTAGTAAGATGAATATTATCAGCACAACGTGTATCTATAGGTTTATATGACGACATCCCAAACTTTGACAACACCTTCTAAATGTAACTTTTCTGTGTGATAAGAAAATTTTCTTCTGACCTTTATCTCTAAGAAGTTCCATTCTTAGAATTTTCCGAGCTGCTCACAGATCTTTCATCTCAAACTCAACATTTAGAAGATCTTTTAGCATCTGAACATCTATTTTTCTCTTTGTTGCTATCAACATGTCATCTACATACATGACTAGGTAGATGAAGGAGACATCCTTCAATTTGTTATACACACAATAGTCATATACACTCCTCTTGTAGCTAAGAGAAATCATAAAGTTGTCAAACTTCTTATACCAATGCCTTGGAGACTACTTAAATCCGTATAAAGAATTCTTCAACTTGCAAACGTATTTTTCCTTTCTTGGAACCTGTAAACCATCTGGTTGAGTCATGTATACCTCTTCCTCTAACTCTTCATATAGAAAGGTTGTTTTCATTTCAAGTTGTTCAAGTTACAAATCTTGATGTGTCACTATTGTTAGTAACACCCTAATAGAAGTATGTTTGTCTACTAGTGAGAAAATCTTGTTATAGTCTACTCCCTCTTTTTGATTAACCCTAATAAGAACCATTTCTTTGTCTACCCATATTTCAACTCATTTTTCTCATTATACCCACATTTTCATTCAATTTCCTAAAATATCCAACTTCTCTCTCTAAACTTCTTAATAAGCCCACTAATTACTCTTCTCAATTAATTATATCTCTTCTCTCTCCATTTAAACCAATTAATTACTTAATTTTATAAATATAAAATATATATAATTTAAATTAATAATACTTAATTAAATAATTTAAATAAAATTTAAATATTATATATTAAAATAAAATACATTATATAAATATTAAAATAAAATATATTAAAATAATATACATATTTACTTAATTTTATACATATAATATATATAATTAAAACTACACATACTAAATTAAAATTTTCAAATAAATATTATAAATTAAAAAATTAATATACACTAAAATAAAAATAAATTATATAAATATTAAACTAAAATATATTACATAAATATTAAAAAAATACGTTTATATAGAAAATAAAATATATAATAAATATTAAATAAAATAAAATATCATTATTTTTCACAAACTATCACTTTTGAAAGATTTTCATTTCAGTTCAAATACACAAACTTTTACTAGTTTTATCACGCTTTTTTTTTTAAATTTCTTAATTAGTAATAAAAATACCATACATTTTTCAATTGTTTACGAATTTGAAACGTTAAATATGAATGATTAAGAATAGGGTTAAGCTCGTATTTCTAAATTTTATAAAAATATGATAAATTGTGGCATAATTCAATATACGGTTTATAATTTAGGTAGAATACAAATAAATTGGCACTATATGAATTTTTTTTATGTGCACTCTATTTTCAAAAAACAAAAATCTCTCTATATATTTTTATGTTCTAAATAATGTGTTTTGTTTTAATTTTGTTATAATTTAATTTTTATTTATTATAGATATTATTTTTAAATAAAGTATTTTGTTTTTATTTTTATTTAATGTTCTTAATTTTAAAATTTATGTAATATATTTTTATTTTAGTGTATAATATTTTATTTTAATTTATAATATTAAGTTGAATTATGGGATTAGTTTTAATTATGTATATATTTTATTAATAAGATTAAGTAAAAATAAAATATGTGTTATTTTAATATATTTTATTTTATTTTAATTATTTAATTTTGTATTATTAATTCTAATTATATATATTTTATATTTATATAATAAATTAATTAGTGAGTTTAAATAAGGAGAGAGAGTTATAATCAATAAAATTAGAGAAAATAAGAGTAATTAATAAGGTTATTGAGAGTTTTAGAGAGAGAATGTGGATATTTTAGGAAAGTGTATGAAAATGTGAATATTATGGGGAAAATGAGTTCAAACATGAGTAGACAAGGAATTGGCTCTTTGCAATAACTCAGCCTTAAAACTTGACTCCCACAACAACTGATATCCCTTTCTTTTTCTTGAAAACTCATTTGCAAATAATAACACTTCTCCATATAGTCAACGAGACTAGCTCCCAAGTATGATTCTTATGAAGTAATTTCATCTCATCTCCCATTACTGCGAATCACTATGCAACTTCAGAACCAGATACAACTTCTTTGTAAGTGGATGGTTCAAACGTATTTACCTCCTCCTCAGCAACCTGTAGTGCATAACCAACTATATCTTCATAACCATATCTTTCAGGTGGTCTAACTCCAAGTTTTCTTAATCGACCTTCATCTACACTATGATGAATAACTTCATATGGTTGAAAATCTAATTATTTAGGCTTTGGAAGTTGACCCTCAATGTAGGGTTCTTTATCCTTTTGTAATGTAGTTTCTAATTCCACATGTTTGTGGACACTACTACTTACAAATTTGTCAATATAGTTAAACATAGAATTATCATTAAAGATGATGTTTATAATCAAAACAACTATTCTCTTAGATGGAGACCATACTCTGTATCCTTTGACACTAATTCCATAGCCCAAAAATACACATTTCTTCGCTCTTGACTCTTGTTTACCCTCAATAACACTATAATAAACTGTGCAACCAAAAAATTTTAGACCCAAGTAATCATCAAATTTTCCAGACCATACCTCATAAGGTGTTTTGTAGTTAATCCTAGTGTGAGACCAATAATTTATCAAATAACATGATATAGTCACCGTTGTTGCCCAAAAACCTCTGATCAAGTTTTGCATTAGAGAGCATACACCTTGCTCTATTTAGTAACGTCAAATTCATTCTTGCAGCTATACCATTTTTCTATGGCGTATGTTTTACCGTGTGATGCCGAGCAATATCTGCATACTTGCAGAACTGATTGAAATCAGACAAACAAAACTACAAACCATTGTCAATAAATACAAAGTACCATTCTTGACTCATTTCAGGATAATATCGGAACATTTATAGACATTTAGAACTTCACTTTCACCGTTGAACTAAAATCCCTTACTATCTAGCATTCTCAAAGATATCAAATTCTTAGTAATAAATGGAAAATGTCTGACCTCATTTAGTGTACATAATCTACCATTGTGTGTCCTAATCTTGATTGAGCCAATTCTGACTGCTTTATAAAAAATAACTATTGGCCATAAAAACACTACCACCATCTACCTATTTGTAAGATTTGAAACTCTCTTCGAAGACAAATATAATGTGAAGCTCTAAAATAAAGAGCCCATGCATCATCATATAATAGATTATCTTATGCAACAACTACATAACCATAACCAAATTTCTGTAGATTTTTCTTTAAAGAAAATTCATTCTTCTAATGTCCTTTCTCTTTCTAGTAATTATAGACATTATTTAGCTTATAACCTTTGAAGTAAACGACTTGTCACGTTTTTTTCTTTCCCTCACTTGTTACCTCCGCTGACAAACAACCTTGAAGCTTGACTGTCTATAATTGTACCAACCATCATATAGCGTAGATCTCTTGAATGAAGAACATATGTGACGTCTTCCAAACTTACTATATCCTTTCCAACAATGAAAGACTTGATAAAGTTTTCATATGATGAAGGGAAAGATACAAACAAAATTAATACAGCATCCTCATCATCAATCTTAACATCAATATTTCTTAATTATAACATAATAAAATTTAATTGATCTAGGTGTTCTCTGATTTGCGTATCTTCCTGCATTCGTAGGGTGAACAAATGTTGCTTCAAAAATAACTTTTTGGTGAGCGACTTCGTCATATAGAGGCTCACCAACTTCAACCATAGCCCAATGACCTTCTCCTGCTCCAAGACCTCGATGATGACATCATCTGCAAGGCATAACATTATTGTTGAATGTGCATTCTCCTCCACAATGGCCATCTCAGTGGTTATATCTACTCCTACTGACACTTTCAGTGCCCCAATATGCCCTGTTGTTTCAGCAAAGCTCGTATCTTGATCTTTCATAACCTAAAACTGTTTCTCCCATAAGCTTGTCAATTTTAATGTTCAACTACTAACATCTCAATTGAAGAAAAATAAATGACTGGCTTAACATGACTCTGATACCAATTTGTTGTAACGGAATGCATGAAAATATCGTAAAAAATAAATAAACACAAATTTAACGTGGTTCACCAAGATAAAACTTGGCTACGTCTACCTAGAAGAGAGATACTATTATTGAAAATATTATTTTAGAGATGATGACATAACAAAATAAGGTTATAAAACGAGTTTATATAACACTCAGTCACCTGAAACTCTAATACAAAAACTTTGATAAATAGATAATTGGATCGGTTTATTAAGAAATCCCAACTATTCAAATCTATTCAATAGTCATAATAATAACGTTGTCGAGTAAATTCATCGGTCGATCGGAATCACTGAATGTCCTATGGTTTGTTTCAAGACAAATTGTTCATTCTATAGAAACTAACCATAATACACTATTTATTATGACAAATTGTTCATTCTATAGCAACTAACCATAATACACTATTTATTATGTATCAAACATTTCATTCAATAAATAATATTTTTAGAAGGAATTTAGGACATGCTTCATACAGACATTTCATTCAATAAATAATATTTTTAGAAGGAATTTAGGACATGCTTCATGCGTGGTTTTTTTACTCGGAAATGAAAAAATGAATAAATTGAAGTGTTTAGTTAATTAGTTTGATTACCTTATATTAAGGAATTATTAATTCCCCTCTAAATTGTAAAGAATTGATTGTGGTCAATTTTCAATCTAATAATTATAATAATATTATATATACATTCTTTTATAATTAAAATAATAATAAAAAAAATTAATTTATTTATTAAAAAGATTATTTCAGTTATTTTAATAATAATTACAATAATTAAAGTCATTTTTATATAATTGGTTTTAAATATTATATATTAATAATAAAATTATAATATATTAATTAAAGTGAAAAATATAAAAACTGAAAAATAAGAGAAATAATATTAGTTTGATATAAAAAAAAATTAAAAAATATTACAAAACTTAAATATGAAATATTTTAAAAAACATTATTATAAAAAAAATTATACCATGTGCTAGGAAGTAAAAAGTTATTGATCTATTATTTTAGTATATAATATTTTAATTTTTTTTCTTATATTGTTTATGTTTAATTGCTAAATTTTTTATTTGTAATTCTATAAAATATAAATCTATATTGGTAATCAATTGAGAAATTTTAAAAAGTTGGAATCATTCAACTCTTTTTATTTTAATATTTTTTTAAAATATATATATATATTAATAATAAAATTATAATATATTAATTAAAGTAAAAAATATAAAAACTTAAAAATAAGAGAAAAAATATTAGTTTAAATAAAAAAATTAAAAAATATTACAAAACTTAAATATGAAATATTTTAAAAAACATTATTATAAAAAAAACTTTTACCATGTGTTAGGAAGTAAAAAATTATTGATCTATTATTTTAGTATATGATATTTTTTTTTGTCTTATATAGTTTATGTTTAATTGCTAAATTTTTTATTTGTAATTCTATAAAATATAAATCTATATTGGTAATCAATTGAGAAATTTTATAAAGTTGGAATCATTCAACTTTTTTTATTTTAATATTTTTTAAATATAATTAGTATCATCAAATATTAGTTGTTTATATTTTATTATTTTATTAAATTTTGACATTTAAATATTTTTTATATTTAAAAAAAATTATGATGTAAAATATAATAATATTTTATATTTTTAGTTAAATAGAATATAGTAAAAATAAGACTGAGATAATATTATTAGTTTCAATTATAAAATAATAATAATAATTTTTTTTAATAAATTCAAACATTATCAATAAGAATTATAATTATTATATGGTCTTAACCAAACACTACACTTTTATTAATTATATTTATTTTCATTTTTCACCTCTATCAATCATATTCTTATTCTCATTCCTTTATTCGAATAAACGACCTTAGAATCTTTATACTTCTCTCATTAAAAGTTATATTGAACTATCCTATTTTAAAGTTATTTAAACTCAATTTTATAACATTATTACTTAATGATGTAAATATACAACTCTATTTTTTCTGGTAAAAGATACAATTATAATTAGTGTGAATTTATATATGGTAGAGATGTTCAATATTTGGTTTAAACCGAATATTCGACATAATTCAAATTCACCGAATTCAAAAAAATCAAATTCAAATTTAATCTTTAATTAGTTTTCAAATCGAATTTTAGACCAATTCGAATTCAAATATGATTTTCGAATTTATTTTCGAGTTGGGGTTTCAACTCGAAGACAAAACCAAAAATCGAATTCATTTTAATTATATATTATATAATTTATTAGCCAATCTTTGAGACTCTAATATCTGAAATCTGTTAATAGTGAAAGTAAAAAATATAAGTACAATTATTATAATAAATAGTATAATTGTGTAAGGGTGTTCAATATTTGGTGTAAATCGAATATCCGACCGAATTTGAATAAACCAAATTCGAATTTTAATATTCGGTTCAGTTTTCGAATTAGCTTATAAAAAATAAAAATTCGAAAAATCTGAACTGAACCAATAAACACCCATAATCTATGGTGATACAACCAAACAAAACTCAAATCATTCAAAGTGGTTTCCATAACTAAATCAAATAATATAAAAATACAATTCAACTCAAAAATAAAAGACAAAATCTCTTTGTTATTCAAAATAAGCTTAAGTAAACATGGTAATTTTGTTGAAGGGTTTTTCACGCTAAAGATTGCGTGTCTTTCTTTCCGTTTTCTGCTTAGTTGAATAAATATTGATTGCATATAAACAGAGCATTATGTGATTCCACGCTAAAAAAAAAGGAATATTTTCCGCATGATGTTATTTTTTATCAACAAGTGGTATTAGAGCAAATTCTAGTCCTTGTGATGTTTATAATAATGGAGATCAATACAAGTAGAATGATTACTCTTAATGGCTCTAACTATCATGTGTGGAAAGGAAAGATGGAAGATATTCTTTACGTCAAAGATTATTATTTATCTATGTTTGCTGATGAAAAGCCAAAAGATAAAACTAATGAGCAATGGACCTTGAGTCATTATCAAGTGTATGGCTTCATTAGACAATGCGTGGATGATAATGTTCTCAACCATGTCAGTGAAGATGTACACGCGAGAAGGGTCTATGGAGAAAATTTGAAGAGTTATATGCCCAGAAGACTGGTAACAACAAACTGTTTTTGATCAAACAGATGATGGGGCTTGAAGTACCAAGATGGAAACACCATTTCCGATCACTTGAATACATTTTAGGGAATTATTAATCATCTAGCTGGAATGTGTATCAAGTTCGATATGAGGGTGTACATCAAGAGGAGCATAATCGAGCAAAGATAAATTATCAAGAAGCTGACAATATTACCGACATGCTGACAATTCTTAGATTTGGGAGCTATGAAGACTTTGATTGTTGAAAAAAAATAATAATAAAAGACAAAAAGGAGATAGCATGTAAATCAAAATAGAGTGTTGATAATGGATTTACAATATATATGGTATAATCATGGTACAAAATCTTGTTACAAGAAAATGATATATTCAACAACAACAAAAAAAAACTATATATTTTGGTATATATTCTTAAATTAGGAAATAAAATTAATATAAAATATAATTAGGAAATATGCTCTAATACCATATTTCCTAATTGTATTTCCATAACAAAAGATCTTTCCTTTTATATTAATCTTATTTCCTAATATTAAGATTTTATAGCAAACAATTTATTTCCTTTTGTTGAATATACCATTTTGTGAAGATGAATATACCATATATTGTAAATCTATTCTCAACATTATACCTTGATTTACAAGCTAGATCCCTTTTGTGTTTCACTATTTTCTTTGTCAACAAGAAAAGTCTTCGTAGCTTACAAATCTAGGAACTCTCAACATATCAACAATATTGTCACATTTTTGATAAAAACTTCTCTTTATTCGATTATGCTCATCTAGATATACAACCCCACATCAAACTTGATACCCATTCCATCTAGCTAATTAATAATCCCCTGAAATGTATTCAACTGATCGGATATGGTGTTTCCATCTTGGTACTTCAAGCCCATCATCTGTTTGATCAGAAATAGTTTGTTATTACTAGTCTTTCGAGCATATAACTCTTCAAGTTTTCCCCATAGACCCCTCGCGTGTATCTCTTCACTAACATGGTTGAGAACATTATCATCCACTATTGTCTAATGCAACCACACACCTAATGATGACTGAAGGTTCAATCCTCATCAGTTTTATCTTCTAGTTTTTTATCAGCAAACACAAATAAATAATAATCTTTGACATAAAGAAAATCTCTCATCTTCTCTTTCTATACATGATAATTAGAGACATTAAGAGTAATCATTATACTCGTATTGTTCTCCATTATTATAAACAGTACAAAGATTACAACCTGCTCTAATACCACTTGTTGATAAAAAAAAAACATAATACACTAATATCACTTGTTGATAAAAAAGAACATGCAAAAAATATTATTTTTTTATTTTAGTACTCTGTTTATAACATATGAATATTCATTAAATCAAGTAGACAACGGAAAGAAAGAGATGCGAACTTTAGCAAGGAAACCCTTCAACAATAGTAAAACCACGAGACTTTTAAGTCGTTTAAATCATCCGTTATAATATTATTTATAATGGGTAATACACAATTCTTAAAATTAAGGTTTACAATGAAAGATTAATTAAACCTTTAAGAACTATCTATATAAAGATAAGAGCAAGTAGTTAAAGAAAACGAGTTTTTCTTTCTAACGTGTACCTTCATCTTGCTCTCTATCATCTTTCCTTCAAATTTGTGTGCTTTAACTGAAAACCCTTAATATATATTATTATATAGCATAGAATAATATAGAATATTATATAATAATATAAAGTATATAATATATCATTATAATATATAATATATTATTAGTACAAGGTACAAACCAACCAATTTAGTAATTTTTGTTAAACTGTAATTATAATCAATAAATTACTTAATTTAACAATTAAAATTATAAAATAATTGTATTTTATGTATTAAATGTTTTGAAAAGAAATTATTTTAATCATTTATTGTAAACTTTGCAATTAAATGAATTAGTGAAATAAATCTTACTTTTTCAAAAAATAAATCTTAACAAATCTCAAAGAACCAATAAATATATATATTATTAAACATGCATATTTAAAATAATAATAAATTTAGCAATATTTTAGTAAAGTTTCTTATTTATATCTCGAAATATCGGCGTAAAAACTGTCAAAATTAATTTTGTTTTTACTCTTGGCCTTTTTTTTAGATTCCGAGATGTATCATTTTCTTTTTCACAACTCAGATTTGAATTGGTATTATATTTTGTTTGGTTCAACATCTGGTTTAGTTAGATCGAATTTTTCGTCCTGAATTTTTATAATTCGAATAATACTCTCAATTTTTGTGGGTCGTTTGTTGTTTATACCCATCAAGAGTTTTTTAAACTGATTTTTCATTTGAAGACTCCCTTACAAATATTTTCCTTTAATTTGTGCGAATTTTTCATTATATTGAATATATATAGATGGTTAGTTATCACATGTTATAATCTTTTTCAATAAAAAAAAAAATAACTCTCTAGATCAACAAGCCCCGAAGTCAAGATTCTTTTCAATATTTTAGAAATAGGGGCCCTTTTTGGTGTAGAAGAGTTATAATCTCCAAGAGCAAGCTCAAATTGAGTGCCAAAACAAAGATTCAATATTAGTCTGTTAACAGAAATTTGAAAAACAAAATTCCCTAATAACATAGAAATTAATGTTTTGGATGGATTTCTTGGACTTTTATGGAATAATAAAGCTTAGATGTTAGACCCCTGAACTCATTGAAAATCAATGGTCGAGAAAAAAATAACATAAGTAAAATCAACAACAAAAAATGATTATAAAAATTACACTAATGAATTAAACAAAGCAATCAAGATCAAAAGTGTAAAAGTTGTTGTCCAACATTCAATAAACATTTAGTTTTACCATTTGAATGACTTCTACCTATTTTAGACATTCCTAATTATATTTAGGGGTGAGCAAACGGGTAAACCCAACCCGTATTACACAACCCATATTCAACCCAAATTAAATTTACCCAACCCATAATTCAAGCCATATTATTTACTAATATGAGTTGAGTATGGGTTGGGTTGAGTATATGTTGGGTAACCCAAATTATTTTATTTTTATTTTTTCATTTAACGAGTATTTGACTCATTTAACACATTTTTATTCGCTTAACACACTTTTCACGTTTTCACATTTTTAATATGTTTTTCACATGTTTAACACGTTTTTGACATGTTTAACACGTTTAACACGTTTAAGACACGTTTAACACATTTTTGACACGTTGAACACATTTTTCATATTTTTTGCTTTTTTAACACGTTTAACACGTTTTTGACACGTTTTTTTTTCACGTTTTCGACACGTTTAACACATTTTGACACATTTTTGGCACGTTTAACACGTTTTAATACGTTTAACACGTTTTGACACGTTTAACATGTTTTTCATATTTTTGACACGTTTCACACGTTTTTCACGTTTTTGGCACGTTTAACACGTTTTCCACGTTTTTGGCACGTTTAACACGTTTTCCACGTTTTCCACGTTTTTGACACGTTTAACACGTTTTCACGTTTTCGACATGTTTAATACGTTTTTCAAATTATTGACACGTTTCACACGTTTTTCACATTTTTGGCACGTTTAACACGTTTAACACGTTTTGAAAGTTTAACACGTTTTTCACGTTTTCGACACGTTTAATACGTTTTTCACATATTCAACACGTTTAACGCATTTGACACGTTGAACACTATTTTCATGTTTTGACATGTTTAACACGTTTTAAAATGTTTGACACATTTTTCACGATTACGACACATTTAACACATTTTGATACATTTTTCACGTTTTGGCACGTTTAACATGTTTAACATGTTTTTCACGTTTTTCACATTATTAACACGTTTAACACGTTTGTAACATGTT
This sequence comes from Impatiens glandulifera, assembly GCF_907164915.1. Lineage (NCBI taxonomy): Eukaryota > Viridiplantae > Streptophyta > Magnoliopsida > Ericales > Balsaminaceae > Impatiens > Impatiens glandulifera. Next base: position 148,296,806 of record NC_061862.1, read on the forward strand.
TAACATGTTTTCACACGTTTTCACGTTTTTGGCATATTTAACACGTTTTGACACATTTTCCACTTTTTGGCACGTTTAACACGTTTTCCACGTTTTTGGCACATTTTAACACGTTTAACACGTTTAAGACACGTTTAACACATTTTGACACATTGAACACATTTTTCATATTTTTTGCTTTTTTAACACGTTTTTAACACGTTTAACACGTTTTTGACACGTTTTTTTCACGTTTTCGACACGTTGAACACATTTTGACACATTTTTGGCACGTTTAACACATTTTAATACGTTTAACACGTTTTGACACGTTTAACATGTTTTTCATATTTTTGACACGTTTCACACGTTTTTCACGTTTTTGGCACGTTTAACACGTTTTCCACGTTTTTGGCACGTTTAACACGTTTTCCACGTTTTTGACACGTTTAACACGTTTTCACGTTTTCGACATGTTTAATACGTTTTTCAAATTATTGACACGTTTCACACGTTTTTCACATTTTTGGCACGTTTAACACGTTTTGAAAGTTTAACACGTTTTTCACGTTTTCGACACGTTTAATACGTTTTTCACATATTCAACACGTTTAACGCATTTGACACGTTGAACACTATTTTCATGTTTTGACATGTTTAACACGTTTTTAACATGTTTGACACATTTTTCACGATTACGACACATTTAACACATTTTGATACATTTTTCACGTTTTGGCACGTTTAACATGTTTAACATGTTTTTCACGTTTTTCACATTATTAACACGTTTAACACGTTTGTAACATGTTTAACATGTTTTCACACGTTTTCACGTTTTTGGCATATTTAACACGTTTTGACACATTTTCCACTTTTTTGGCACGTTTAACACGTTTTCCACGTTTTGGCACATTTTGATACGTTTAACACGTTTAACATGTTTTTCACATTTTGACACATTTAATACGTTTTCACATGTTTGATGTCAAACGTGTGAAAAACATATTAAACGTGTCAAAAATGCCAAAAACGTGTTAAAGGCGACAAAAACGTGTTGAATTTTTCAAAACGTGTTAACGTGCAAAAAAATATGTTAAACATGTCAAAAATATGTTAAATGTGTAAAACGTGTTGTAATGTCAAAAACGTGTTAAACGTGCCAAAAACGTGAAAAACGTGTTAAACATGTTACAAATGTATTAAACATGTTACAAACATGTTAAACGTGTTAAGAATGTGAAAAACGTGAAAAACATGTCAAAAACGTATTAAACGTACCAAAATATGAAAAATGTGTTAATGTGTGAAAAAACGTGTCAAATATGTCAAAAACATGTTAAACAATGCCAAAAACGTGAAAACATGTTAAAAGTGTGAAACACGTGTTAAACGTGTGAAAACGTGTTAAACATATCAAAAACGTGTTAAAATGTTAAAAACGTGTTAAACGTGCCAAAAACGTGTTAAAATATTAAAACCGTGTTAAACTTTTCAAAAACGTGTTAGTTATGTTAAAAACGTGTTAAACGTGCCAAAAACGTAAAAAACGTGTTAAATTTGTCAAAAACGCGTTAAACGTATTAAACATGTCAAAAACGTGTTCAACGTGACAAAAACGTGTTATTAGTATGAAAACGTGTTAAACATGTCAAAAAACTTGTTAAATGTGCCAAAAACGTAAAAACGTGTTAAACGTGTGAAAAACATGTTTTAAGTGTGAAAACGTGTTAAAAATATTAAAAACATGTTAAACGTGTGAAAAACGTGTTACACATATCAAAAACGTGTTAAAATGTCAAAAACGTGTTAAACGTGCCAAAAACATGAAAATTGTGTTAAACTTATCAAAAACGTGTTAAATATGTTTAAAACGTGTTAAACGTGCCAAAAACGTGAAAATCGTGTTAAACTTATCAAAAACGTGTTAACGTGTTTAATATGTTAAAAACGTGTTAAACGTGCCAAAAACGTAAAAAACGTGTTGAACTTGTCAAAACGCGTTAAACGTATTAAACATGTCAAAAACGTGTTCAACGTGACAAAAACGTGAAAAACGTGTTATTAGTGTGAAAATGTGTTAAACATGTAAAAAATGTGTTAAACATGTCAAAAACGTGAAAATGTGTCAAAAATGTGAAAACGTGTTAAACGTGTGAAAAATGTATTAAACATATCAAAAACGTGTTAAAATGTCAAAAACGTGTTAACGTGCCAAAAACGTGAAAATCGTGTTAAACTTATCAAAAATGTGTTAAATATGTTTAAAACGTGTTAAACGTGCCAAAAACGTGAAAATCGTGTTTAAACTTATCAAAAACGTGTTAACGTGTTATTTATGTTAAAAACGTGTTAAACGTGCCAAAAACGTAAAAAACGTGTTAAACTTGTCAAAAGTGCGTTAAACGTATTAAACATGTCAAAAACGTGTTCAACGTGACAAAAACGTGAAAAATGTGTTATTAGTGTGAAAATGTGTTAAATGTGTCAAAAACGTGAAAACGTGTCAAAAATGTGAAAACGTGTTAAACGTGTGAAAAACGTGTTAAACGTGTGAAAAATATGTTATAAGTGAAACGTGTTAAAATTATTAAAAACGTGTTAGATGTGTGGAAAACGTGTTAAACGTATGAAAAATATGTTAAACATGTCATAAACGTGTTCGACTTAAAGTTGGAAGATTATTAGTTTATATTGGATTAATAATAGAGAATTAAACTAAATTTATATAATTTGGGTAATTTGGGTAACCCTAACCCAAACCAAATTAAACTCAACTCATACTCAACTCAATCCATACTCAACCCAACCCATATTAACCAACCCAAATTAATATTTTGGGTTTGGGTTAGGGTTGGGTTTGGGTAAACCCATATTATGCTCACCCCTAATTATATTGTTGTCGCAAGATCTTGTCTCTTTAGTTAGTTCAAGTAATTATGCTCAAGGCTAGCTCCTACTTGGGTTAGGTGATCGAAACAGTGCCGACGTCGAGGATTGGGCTGCCTCAGTCCTATCTAGAAAAACGTGAAAAAATTGGCGTTCCTAATTTTATTTAAAAGAAATTTTTTTAAAAAAAATTGACGAGATTTGAACTTATAATCAGTTTTTTTTTTTTATTTCATCATAAACCAATAAACTACACACTTTTATATTAAACGATTAAATTTAACTAAATATCATAATATTTTTATTAAATGAGTTGTCCAATCCCGTAGATTTGTCGGCTTACACAGGAGGTGAAAATATAGAAAATTCAAAAGATTAAATTAAATTAAATTAAATTAATCATATATATATATATATATATATATTAATATAATTGAAGAAGCATATATGTAAGAGAATATTAGTGTCAATTATTGGAGATAAATGACTAGACACATAAAAGTCATGAAATTGGATAAGAGTGGAACCTGTTCCTGAAATAGACGTATCCTATATAAATTAATATTGTCACATGTCACTTAGGTCCGCATAATAATAATATTTGTACCATGCAAAGTATCAAAATTCTTAGTCCCCCACAATCCCTGGAAGAACCCTGTCATCAATTCCACTTAGCAAGTTTAATTTTATTTTTATTTAATAAAAAACACAAAATGTATTTTAACAAAGCTCCTTACATAAAGAAACATAAATCATTTAAATAATAAAATATCACAAATTTATACCATTCAAATCAATATATCATCCTTATGAACATGTACCACAATTAATATATAGAAGTTCACAAATTTAATGACTTTGACACAAATAAGTTGTCTCTAGTTAGTTGTTACAAAACTAACCGCCATATTTGTGATTGTATTGTTTGATTCTCAACTTATATGATAGGTTTATGTTTCTTTTAACATAAAAAGCTAGCATGAAATCCCACAATTAATAATCTTCATTTTAACTTAAAGTGTTTTAGTTAGTATTTATTGAATTAATTTGTATGAGATTAAATCTTTTTAAAGACATTTTGAATGGTATTGCCAAATTGTTAGTTATAAAAAGATCGTCGCCAACGTATGCTAACTCAAATGTCGAGATTCTTTACTAAAACATGTCTTACGTTGAAGCGAGACATAACTCTAGGGTCATATTAGTTACCTAAATATAGAAAATATATTATTACCAACACAAAAATGTAAAATTACATTTTCTCTTTGTAAAACGAATCAAGTTCGATTCATTTTATAGAAGAATGGTAACATTGTAGAGAAAATGACAAAGAATTGAAAAAAAAAAAGTTCTTTATGAGAGTAATATAAAGTGTGATTGATTGTAATGAATAATGATCACTTGGATGTCATCCATCTTTGATAGTCAATTTTTTTTTTTTTTAAATGGTCATTTGATACCATGTGTATGATAGATCAACACTAAGATAAATATATTATTAAGATTCTAATTAGCTCAAAGAAATCTCAATAACTACTCTAATTAATCAAACATTAATATTAATGATGATTTGGAAGTAGATAATAAAGCACATGTTCCCCAATAATATAGGTCATAGGAGAATCAGATAATAAAAGAGATATAAGATGAGATATGGTAATCTCACTCATTTATGGTGACAAGTAATTAATTATACAATATTGACTGAATATCAAATCTCTAATAAAAAATTGATAGACATTAGGAATCTTAATTTGTTCCATTTAATGAGCACCATATGCATTAAATCATCTAACAGACCATTTGAACTTGTTTCACGTTTTGCATGCTTGACATGAACTCAACATCCTCATTTTTATTCTTTTCTTAAGATAGTAAAACATATTTAGAAATATACATATAAAGTCAATAACATTTTTTTCTTTAAACTATGAACACTTGCCCATATTTCTTCACCTTTTTTAAAACAATAAATAAACCATTTTACTGATCTGTTTCATAACAAGTATTGTAAAAAAATTACTGAAAATCAATTATAATCGATTTGGTACAAGTTGTGAAATGATATGTCATAAATTATCAAAAAATATTAATTTATCAAAAAATTACTATTATATTATTTGTAGAAAAACATTTAATCACATACATAATTAGTCATGGAAACTTTAAGACATTGGTTCAAAACAGAAGATTCTGCGTGATTTATTTGTAAGGTTGTCTATTTGGTTATTTTCGAGCATAGTTAACTATTTGTGTTTTCCACAATATTTTCAAATGAGTAGAATTTGATCATCAACGTATTTCTCAAAAGTTACTGAAGAGAAAACTTATCGAACAACTTCAAAGAGTAATGAGCATCAAGAACCATATCGGGAAGTCAACTATTCACTCATTTTCCGAGACAATATTGTATTTCCTAGTTGTAAATGCAGGGTAAGGCAACCTATGCAGTTGCATAGGGCCCCCAATTTTATAGGCCCTATTTTTTAATATTTAATAGTATTATATTATTAATCTTTTTTTTTCTCCTTTAATATTAAATATATATTATACAATATATATAAATAAATTTTTTATCTTCTTTTTAATATCTTATTTCCATATTATAATATATTGATCATTTATATCTAATTTTATATTATTAATTTTATTTTTTTTACTCTGTTAGGGCATCCAAATTTGAATTTGCATTGCCCTCAAATTATCCTTTGTAAATGTAAAATTGTAAAACAGTTACTCCTATGTAAAATATGTTCTTCACTATCACCCTATGGTTTGACCTGCGTTCTCCATTTTTTGTAAGGGGATTTTTTCGATTCGACGAAAGATTTTTCCGAGAAATTAAAATAAAAGGTGGCACTGCACCACCATTTCCTATTTTCACAAAGTGAGATGCTCCATCTTTTGTTTTCTAGTCCTTTCGTTGTCGTCGACAGCTTCCTCCCAAAGACAACATCACCATTGAACTTATTTAATATACTCATCCTTAATCATTTTTTTTACAAAATGGACTATAAAAGGTAAAATCTTATTTATAATATGGGTTCCAAATTTACCGGACCGACTAGGTACTCAACCAGACAGACCTCGTTGTGAACTAAATGTAGATTGTAACCAAAAAATTTAACTTACAAAAGACATTTATGTGAATGTCATAGTCAATGACCCTTCATATAAAATGAATTAAGAAAAAGACATTTTAAGTGGGGTTCTACAACACCTAAAGGTATACCAAGGAAAGACTTTGATACCTTACAAGTATTGTAATTATCGGACGTTGACAAGTCCATATTGCTCCACCACTGTAATATGTCCTTCTCGTCATGCCAAATCCTTAGGCCCTCACTCACCTTCTTTGAACAAATCTTGTCGAGGAACTCTTAGGTTTTTGTGTCACTGTTGAAGTAAAAAAAAAATGTTTGTGTTTTTCCTGTTTTATGATGATAAAGAGTATAGAATGTAAATCAAATTCATGTTTGAATTGTTTTCTAATCATCTCAACCAAAAATTATTTTCTTTACTTTATCGAAACATCTCAAGTTGAAGGGAAGAGAGTTATATTAGTTCCCTACGTTCAAATAAAACTAAAAAAAAAGTAAAATATTGGTCTGACATAAGACTAGAGACTAGGACGGCAAATGGCTCAAGCCAGTTTCAGCTCGAGTCGAACTCGATTAAGTATTTATTAGCTCGACTCGAGCTCGAACGAGTTTATAAATTTGAGCCCGAGCTCGACTACTTACCTACAAAATCGGTTCGACTCAAAAAATTTGAACTAAAATTAAATTTTCAAATATTTGTGAAGAAAAAAATATTTATTATAAATTTTTTATTTTAATATTAGAATAATAAAAAATATATTGTTTATTATCTGATTTTAAAAAGTTGGACAAACTATCAAATTATATGAGCTCGAACTCGACTCAAATATTAAACTAGTCGGCTCAAGCTCGACTCGAACTCAAGTTTTGATCGAGCGGGCTTACGAACAAGTTAACTTATTTAAACCCTACCTGATAGGTCTATTCATCTCAAAAATACCATAATAAACCAGTTTGATTAGTAATTTGTGTGAAGGGGGTGCACACAAACATCACTTGGTAAATGAGCAATAATGGAAAGGGGCCGAAGCTGTCAAGTCCATTTATTCAACTATTGGGTTTGGTATTGGGCTTTATCTCTTGGCTATCTTCAATTTGTGCTCCACTGGGCCCACTCAGCTGCATAGTTTGTACTATGCAGCTGTTATATTTAGATTTTATTATTATTATTTGGTTTAGTTTATCCATCGTAATCAGATTTATAGCACACCTTATACGATTAAAAAAAAAATAGAAGTAATTCTAGGTCCCTAGCTAACTGTCAAGGATCTACCCATAAAAAATGAAAAGATCTTAGGTTCAATTTTGTTGGCTTAAAATAAATCGGGTCACAAAAATAAAATATATAATCGGTCTTATAATATTAAATATATTGTCATTACTTTTAATTTAATTTAAAATGTGAGTTAGTAAGATGATAAGTTTATTTACAAATAAATTGTGATTCAAGATAAGATAAAAAAAAATGGCAAAGGAACTAAACCTTAAATAGATAGTTAAGTTAATTAGAGTTTATTCATATTTAAATTTTTTTTTTAGAATAAACTTAGTTTATTTAAAAAATGTTGAGTGAGAGTAATTTTGAAAGAGTAAATATTTTATATATTTTGTTGTAAAAATAATTTTAAAATATTAATATATAAAATAATTTTAATTATTTTTTAAATTTAGGGCTCGTTTTGATTATGGGTTTATAAGCTGTGTATGACATTGTTTGCGTCTCAGATAACAAATTATAATTAAACACATTTTTTTCTTTTAAACTCAATTATCTATTTTTATAATCTCAATCGGGCTCGAACCCATAAACTTAAGGTTAGTATCCACATATTGTTGTAGCTACTAGAAGAAGAGATTTATCTCATCTATCTAATTTTTTCTAATCATTTTATTCATTTTCTCATCTATTTTTATATATTTATAATATTTTTATATATTTATATAAATTATTATAATAAAAAAACATACATTTAAATATATTTTTATTTATTATTTATAATATATATCTTAATATTTAAAATAACTAAACAAAATATGAAATATAAATATATTATTAATTTTTTATTTATAATTATAATTTTAGAAATTAAACTAGTCTTAATTATTTAAAAATATCTATTATAATTGAAATGAAAGATAATATGAGGAGGGTGAGAATGAAAGATAATATGAAGAGGGTGAGAGAGCTCGAAAAAAATTACTTTCTTTATTTATATTATTTATTTTAAAATATATTATTTTTTAATTTAAGTCATCTTTTAATATTTTAAATTATATATTAACAAAAAAAAATGTATAAAAATTAATATAATTTATTTTAAAATATATACTATTTTTTTAATTTAAATTATTTATTAATATTTAAAATTAAATTAATATATATATATATAACATTATATATATATAATATTAATTATTAAATAATATTATAAATATAAAAAATAAATAAACTCGAACTTGGCTTATAAGCTGAATTAAACATACATTTAAATATATTTTTATTTATTATTTATAATATATATCTTAATATTTAAAATAACTAAACAAAATATGAAATATAAATATATTATTAATTTTTTATTTATAATTATAATTTTAAAAATTAAACTAGTCTTAATTATTTAAAAATATCTATTATAATTGAAATGAAAGATAATATGAGGAGGGTGAGAATGAAAGATAATATGAAGAGGGTGAGAGAGCTCGAAAAAAATTACTTTCTTTATTTATATTATTTATTTTAAAATATATTATTTTTTAATTTAAGTCATCTTTTAATATTTTAAATTATATATTAACAAAAAAAATGTATAAAAATTAATATAATTTATTTTAAAATATATACTATTTTTTTTAATTTAAATTATTTATTAATATTTAAAATTAAATTAATATATATATATATATAACATTATATATATATATAATATTAATTATTAAATAATATTATAAATATAAAAAATAAATAAACTCGAACTTGGCTTATAAGCTGAATTAAACATACATTTAAATATATTTTTATTTATTATTTATAATATATATCTTAATATTTAAAATAACTAAACAAAATATGAAATATAAATATATTATTAATTTTTTATTTATAATTATAATTTTAGAAATTAAACTAGTCTTAATTATTTAAAAATATCTATTATAATTGAAATGAAAGATAATATGAGGAGGGTGAGAATGAAAGATAATATGAAGAGGGTGAGAGAGCTCGAAAAAAATTACTTTCTTTATTTATATTATTTATTTTAAAATATATTATTTTTTAATTTAAGTCATCTTTTAATATTTTAAATTATATATTAACAAAAAAAATGTATAAAAATTAATATAATTTATTTTAAAATATATACTATTTTTTTAATTTAAATTATTTATTAATATTTAAAATTAAATTAATATATATATATATATAACATTATATATATAATATTAATTATTAAATAATATTATAAATATAAAAAATAAATAAACTCGAACTTGGCTTATAAGCTGAATTAAACATACCTAAACTTAACAATTAAATAAACTAACATAATATTAAAACATACCTATGAGAATAAACTGAATTAACTGGTGTTAATAAGTTGAGAATAAACTAAATGAAAAAACAGAGAAATAATATTTGATTACAAATTTTAAAAAATAACTCAACATAATAAGCTCCAAAACAATATGTAAGAATCCAAGTTGGTTAGCCATTTATTTATTTATTTTACTCCATTTCTTAGGTTTTTAAAAAGATACGAATTAATGAAAATGTTTTAATATATCTCCAAAAATAAATTTTGTTTTTAGAAGATTAAAGTATTTTTTATTAATTAATAAGACTAGTTTTACAAATTCATCAAAGATCCAAACTTTTGTTTGAAGAGTCCAATGATACCATCTCCCTTTTTCTCATGAAGAACAGTAATTACGAAACTGCCATTCCTGAATTCCCCACCCACAATCGGATCCAACTCAACGTCGGCGGCAAGCTTTTCGCGACCACCGTTTCCACACTCCAATCAGGCGGACCCGATTCCCTCTTATCCGCCCTCTCAACCCGACCAATCGATGATCCTGACCCTACAATCTTCATCGATCGCGATCCAGAGATTTTCTCAGTCTTCCTTTCTCTCCTCCGCACCGGTCGTCTCCCCTCCACTTCTCGCCGATTCTCCAACCATGAACTCGCCGATGAAGCATCCTATTATGGAATCGAAACCCATCTTAAATCATCTATGCTTCCGATTGAACTCAATGGTATTGATGCCTCATTTGTCTCCACAATCAAACCAGCCGCCGATCCAAAAGTCTCGACTTTCACCGCCGGAGACGGAGATGGGTCGATTTGGGTAGCTCATGGCGGACAAATCTCAGGTTATGATTGTAACTTATCTCCAATTGGAACTATTAGAACCCACCTCGATGAAATCGATTCTATGCTCAGGGTTTTACCTGATGTTGCTGCTCTTGGATCTGAATCTATTCCTGGCCTCCAATTTTACAATCTCGCCAGTGGCCGTAAAATTGGTTCTACCGATTGGATAGACCGATCAGATCCCAGAATTCACAAAGCCCGTGTCGCAGCCATTTCGAATTCATCCGACTCTGTTTTCGCCTCCTACAATTGCTATCATAGAGAAAACTCGATTCTTATGATTGATAAATCAACACTTCAAGTTTCATCTGAATTCGGTAGGCAATCTGGAAACTCCTCCAAAACAATTGTCCCTCGAAAGCTGACTTATCTTCCTCATTCCAACCTCCTAGTAGGATCCACTGTTTCTTCCGGGGCATTTGGTTATTCGGGTTATATTCGGATATGGGATACACGTTCAAGAGAAACTGTTTGGGAAACGAATGAACCGGGTTCTGGTCGGAGTAGCAGGTTTGGGGACTCGTTTGCGGATGTAGACATAGATAAGGATGAGTTGACTCTGTTTAAGGTTTGTTCGAAATCAGGTGATATAGGAATGGCGGATTTACGAAAATTAGGAGATGACCCATGGGTATATTTGATGGATACAAATCCTAGTATGAAGAATGATGAAGGAATGAACAATTTGTTGATACATTGTTATAGGAAGCAAGTGTTTGTTGGGAGAGAAGGCGGTTTGGAGGTTTGGTCTAAGCTGAAAGAGAAGAGAAAAGAGAATGTGATTATGCAGGAGGAAGAAGGGGGTTTATTATATAGGAGGAATTGTATGGATAAACCAGAGGATTCAGTTAGAGGAATGATAAAGAAGATAGAAGGAGCTGGGGATAGGTTATTTGTTAGTAGAGAAGAAGTTGATGGCATTGAAGTTTGGGAAAGTTCAGATCTTTCAGGTGTTATCTCTGTTTCTTGATCTCTAAACAACCCAAATGGAACAAAGGGATGAAAATTGATTCTTCTGTAGATGATCTTGGTAAACCAGTTTATTGGTTTTGTTTAAGAAGACAATGCAGTTTTATGGTTTTCATGTTAAATATTGGAAATTATATGGTGTGCTATTGATTTTATGATGTTGTTTGGATAAATACTTTGTTAATTATGGTAATGAAATGAAAACAGACAATAAGCAGTTCAGGATATGTTACAAGTTTGTCAAATTTTAGACATCTAATTTTTGGGTGAATTACTCATAGAAGTTTAAAACATGAATGGAATGAGATTCTATATGGATATTTCTAATCTAGCCAAGAGATTCTAAGGTTGTTCCTTAGCTCTGAAATATAATAGACTTCAGAAACCGATATCTAGCTGAGAGAACCACTATAAGTTCCGATGTGAGCATCCAAAGTCAAAATACCACGGTCCTTCATTCATTTTTTTCAAGGGGTTCTATTACAACAATTAAGATCATTTCTTCTTTCACATAAACTTAAGCATATCTCATCCCCTCCTCTAGCCTTACAACAATAAGAGGTGGATATCCCCAACCTCCATGAGAAGTCCTGGGTTCGAGCATGTCAGACGGCAAGTTCTGCGTCTAGTTAAATAGTTAAGTGTGTTTGTAGGTTATGTGATTAACCCACTTATGCCCATATTTTTAATCACTAAGGTAGCCTAGTGGTAAGAGTCGGCTTACGAGATCAAAATGTCACGGGTTCTATTCTATTTAGAAGCGTTTTAAGTTTAAGCGGGGACCATGAATGTGGATTGTCATGTTAGTTCTCCTTCCAAAAAAAAACTTTAGCATATTTCTCATTACCTTCACAGTTGGGACATACTTTTTTTTTTTTTTTTTTTGATAATATCCCATTTTGTGAAATTCATAGCAATATATTGTAGTTTTGTCCAAGTATCTTCCTCTACCTCCTTCTCTTTCTTCACTTGTTACCTTAAAAACTTATCCTTTTCTTTTATATAATATTTGATTTTTTTTCATGTATATCTAAGAACTTTGAAGTTCAATAACTTTCATTTGAGAGTGTCATTAGTCACCACCACATACATTAACCTCTTTGTTAATATTCTTATGATATTTTTTATTTATTAAAATAGAGTCTTTTATCATTTCAGCATTACATTTTATCTTATTTGTTACTACTATAATTCTAGCAAAATAGTCATTTAAAGTCTAGTTCTTTTTCATATAAAATATTTAGATTTTTCTATGTATAGTATTTATAAGTGATGTTTTTTACCTTTTCATTACCTCCATACTTGTGCTTCATAGAGTCCCATATGATTTTGGAGGTACTTATGTCCAATATTTGCTCGAACGTCGCTGAATTCAGAGATTGACACAAATAGCTCTTCACATTATCGTCTTTAATCTTCATCTCGTTAATTTTGTTTATGGCCTCATTTAGTTGTTGGATCGTTGAGCGCATCGAATCATCTCTCTACTAATTAATCCCACAAACCTTTGGAGCGATGTGAATTTTCATTAACTCGCTTTAATAATCGTAGTGAAGATATCAAAGTTAGGGATTCTCATTATCGTGCCCTCAACTCTTTTGTCCGCTATTTTATCTTATTTTCTTTGATCTCAAAAATTCAATCGATCAACGTCAATGCTCAATTCTTGATTCACTCATATTTTGGGAGGTTTTGGTCTCTAATATCATTTGTTGGAATAAAAAGAATGTAAAACTAACAAGTTTTATTACTAAACAAAAGACTTTATAAAAGTCTAAACAAAATATAGAAAATTAAGGAATCATTAACCCTACAAAAATCAAAAATCAAAGGAATGGCTAATTATTTATTATAAATTGATTATTCTATGAATCCAAAAATAAATTGTTACGGAATAATTAAAATAATAGTAAATCTCTTTATTATTTATTAAATCAAACATTATATTTTTTCAATTTAAAATAAAAAAAATAAAAAGTTGAATACTTCTTATTGGTGTAAGGTATCCAATAAAAATGGATTCGTTGGATTCTACCAATACCAGGCATGAACCCGATAATTAATTGATGCATGTCTATGTTTGAATTCAATTCTCTCCCAAATTAATCAATGTGGAGTAAAATCTAATTGTGGTTGACATTATATTTTTGAATTTTAAGATTTATTTGTAACGAAGAAAATTAAAATTTAAAAGAAGAAATTATGTATTAATTTATTATATATATATATATATATATTTACTGTTAGAGAAATTGAATAATAACACCTATTTAACAATTCAGAAATAAACAAGGTCTAACAATTCTTTTTCCCTTTTATGTAATCAAATAGGCAGCCAAAACAATTGAGCATCAAACAATCAAACAATCAAAAACAGAGAGCAGGACACCAAAATTTTACGTGGAAAACCCAAATTATGTAAAAACCACGGGACACTTCGGCCACTTAAATCATCCACTATATCAAATGGGTATACAATGTTGTTCAATACAAGCCTAGAGGTAATCTAACAAAAGTTATCAATTGACCTCATCCTAACTTGTCATTCACATACATTATCATCATCACTAAAGATGGCTAACCAAATGGAGAAGAGATAAAGGAAATCAGAAGAAGAACCTACTGTTTCTATGGAGGAATTGCTGCTTCAATGGAGGAAGAACTGCTGGAAGAGAGAGAGAAAAAACCACCCCAAAAACTGCTGTGTGTTTTTTTTCCTTAATTAAATATGCCCTAATGGGCTTTATTAATTTGTTAGGCCCAACTGCCAAATGAGTTGACCCAACAAATCTCCCCCGTCAGCGTAACTTCGCGAGCTCCAATAAACCCGCTCTCTCCCGATAATCTTCAAACTTGTCCTTAGGCAAGGATTTCGTAAACATATCGGCACCATTCTCACTTGTATGAATCTTCTCCAAGTTCAGGTCTTTTGCCTCAAGCACATCACGTATCCAATGATATCTCACGTCGATGTGTTTGGATCTCGAATGAAAAGCTGAATTCTTTAAGAGATGAATGGCACTTTGACTGTCGCAAAACAAAGTAAACTTCTCTTGCTTTTGGCCCAACTCTTGTAAGAACTTCTTCATCCATAACACCTCTTTACATGCCTCAGTAGCTGCAATATACTCAGCTTCTATAGTAGACAAAGCAACACACTTTTGTAACCTTGACTGCCACGAAACAGCACCACCTGCAAAGGTAACCAAAAAACCTGATACATATTTTCTTGAATCAACATCACCCGCCATATCAGAATCTGTAAAGCCTTCCAAAATAGGAGTATCACTTCCGAAGCATAAAAGTGCTTTCGAAGAGCCTCGAAGATATCTGAGAATCCACTTAACAGCCAACCAATGTTCTTCTCCCAGGTTGGGGAGATACCGTCTAACAACACCAACTGTGTGTGATATATCCGGTCTTGTACATACCATGGCATACATAAGACTACCAACTGCAGAGGCATAAGGTACATTCTTCATTTCATCTTTCTCTTTCTCACTTGTAGGACATTGTTTAGAACTCAACTTGAAATGACCTACAAGTGGAACTGAAACCGGTTTTGCATTTTTCATTGCAAATCTCTCAAGTACCTTCTCAATGTAATTCTCCCGTGATAGCCAAAGTGTTCTGTTCTTTCTGTCTCTTGTGATTTCCATGCCTAAGATCTGCTTCACTGAACCCAAATCCTTCGTCGCAAAAGACTTGTTCAAATCCCTTTTGAGCTTCTCAATTTTTGCAATATCTTGCCCAACAATCAGCATATCATCAACATAGAGCAGAAGAATAACATAATCATCAACACTGTATCTCTTGATGAAAACACAATGATCAGAAGTAGTCTTACTGTACCCATTTGCTTCCATGAAAGATTCAAATTTACTGTACCATTGTCTAGGCGCTTGCTTGAGCCCATACAAGCTTTTCCTCAACCTGCAGACAAGATCTTCTTTACCTTTAACTTTGAACCCCTCGGGTTGTTCCATATAGATCTCTTCCTCCAAGTCACCATGGAGAAATGCAGTCTTTACATCCAGTTGTTCAATTTCCAAATCTTGACTAGCAGCCAATGCTAACACAACTCTGATTGATGACCTCTTCACAACCGGTGAGAAGATCTCTTCAAAATCAATCCCATTTTTCTGTCCAAAGCCTTTCACAACCAGTCTTGCTTTATATCGAGGTTGTGAGCTATTCTCTTGGTGCTTCAACTTGAATACCCACTTGTTCTTCAAAGTCTTCTTTCCTTTCGGAAGTTTCACCAAGTCATAAGTCTCGTTCTCTAGCAAGGAATTTATCTCTTCTTGCATTGCCACCGACCACTTGTTCTTGTTTTCATGAGACAATACTTCTTGATAGGTTTCTGGTTCTCCCCCGTCAGTCAACATCACATACTCATTGGGAGGATACCTACTAGAAGGTTGTTGCTGCCTACTAGATCTTCTAATATGCTGATCATCAGATGGCTCTAGAGAACTATCATCATCTTGTTCAGCTTCCTTTGTTAGCTCAGCATCAACTAGAGGAGTCTCATCAACCTCAACTTTGGCATTTTCCACATCATTGGGCTGTGATTGTGGTGTACGAATCCTACCATTGTCAGGCAATTCATTCTTCGTAGACTTCGACTTTTCCTTTTTCTCAAAGTCTTCAATGGTCTGATCTTTAAAGAATACCACATCTCTGCTTCTAATGAGTTTCTTGTTAACCAGATCCCAACATCGGTACCCAAATTCTCCGTGGCCATACCCAATAAAGATACACTGTCTCGTCTTGCTATCAAGCTTAGCTCTCTCATCTCGAGGAACATGAACAAACACTTTACAACCAAAAACTCTCAAGTAATCATAAGAGACGTCTTTACCTCTCCAAACTCTTTCTGGAACGTCGCCATCTAAAGGACTTGAGGGTGAAAGATTTATCAGATCAACCGCTGTCTTCACTGCCTCTCCCCAAAAGGATTTTGGCAACTTAGCATGAGACAACATACACAAAATTCTCTCATTGATAGACCTGTTCATCCTCTCTGCGACTCCATTCTGTTGAGGTGTTTTTGGCACAGTCTTCAAAAGCTTGATCCCATGACTTTTACAGTATTCAAAAAATGGTCCTCTGTATTCGCCACCATTGTCCGAACGAACACATTTATACTTCTTCCCAGTTTCTCTCTCCACTTCAGCATGAAACAACTTGAAGTAATCCAATGCTTGATCCTTAGTCTTCAAGCAATATGCCCACACCTTCCTTGAGCAATCATCGATAAAAGTGATGTAATAATGAGCACCACCTAAAGTCAAGGAATCCATAAAACATATGTCCGTGTGAACCATATCTAGGATATTGGGCTTCTTAGATGGAGAGAAACTTTTGAAGGAAACTCTATGTTGCTTACCAACTAAGCAATCTGTGCATGTCTTCAAATCTGTGGACTTTAAGCCCTGAAGATCGATTGTCTTGGAGAGAACTCGCATGCCATTCTGACTTAAGTGACCAAGTCGCTTATGCCAAAGCTGTGCTGAACAATCATTAACTGCATTTGCTTCTCCCCCGTAAGACTTAGTCTCTGTCACATAAAGAGAACCGACCTTCTTTCCTTTAGCTATCACCAAAGACCCCTTAGTGAGTTTCCATTTTCCTTCACCAAAGTAACTATGATAGCTCTCATCATCAAGAATACCAGTAGAGATCAAATTCATCCGAATATCAGGAACATGTCGAATATTCTTCAAAAGTAGCTTGCACGAAGTCTTAGTATCCAAACAGACATCTCCTTTTCCAACAATCTTACACGTAACATGGTTTCCCAACATCACTGAACCAAACTGTCTACTAGTGTAAGAAGCAAATATATCACAACGATTGGTGACATGATAAGAAGCACCTGAGTCTACCACCCATTGTGTATCTTGAGAAACAAGGTTGATACTATCATTGTCGTAAACAATATCGATGTCGTTACCATCCACATCTGCAACCTTACTACTTCCATCTTGCTTATTCTCCTTTTGTTCCCGCTTCAAAGATATGCACCGATACTTCTTGTGTAATGGCTTGCCACAATGATAACATGTAATCTCTTTTCTCGAGCTGGATGTTCCCCGTGACCTGTCTGAACTGCCACTGCGATTCTTTGGAGTTTTACTTTTACTTCTACCCTTTTTCTCAGTCACGAACACCTAACTTGGAGTCGAGAAGCCCTGTTCTTTTCTTCTAGCCTCTTCATTCAGCACGCTCTCTTTTATCATTTTCAAAGTGAGCTTACCTTGTGGAACAAAATTGGTAATTGAAACCACAAGTGTCTCCTAACTATCAGGCAGGGAATTAATCAAACACATAGCATGAAGCTCATCATAAAATTTCATTCCTATCGCAGCCAACTCATTTAGAATCCCCTGAAAAGCATTTAGATGCTCAGACATAGAAGACCCATCTTGATATTTCAACGAGCAAAGCTTCCTAAATAGAAATGCTCTGTTTTGAGTGTTGTTCTTCTCATACAGTTCACTCAAAATAGTCCACACTTTATAAGCATTAACTTCAGTAGCCACATGCTGATACACACTGTTGTCAACCCATTGCCTGATTTTACCAACTACCTTTCTGTTCAGCTTCTTCCAATCTGCATCTGTCATAGCCTCTGGTTTTCCTTTATCACCCAAAATAGTGTCTTCATAATCATAATTACACAATAAGTCCTCCATCCGTGACTTCCAGATTGTGTAATTAGTAGCTGTGAGTTTGATCATCGTGCCATTACTACTCAACGATTCTTCCATTTGAATTATACAAGAATCACCACCAAACGAACTCAGTTCTGATACCACTTGTTGGAGAAATCGAATAATAGCACTTGTTTAGCAATTCAGAAATAAACAAGCTACAACAAGGCCTAACAATTCTTTTTCCCTTTTGTGTAATCAAATAGGCAGCCAAAATAATTGAGCATCAAACAATCAAACAATCAAAAACAGAGAGCAGGACACCAAGATTTTACGTGGAAAACCCAAATTAGGTAAAACCACGAGACACTTCGGCCACTTAAATCATCCACTATATCAAATGGGTATACAATGTTGTTCAATACAAGCCTAGAGGTAATCTAACAAAAGTTATCAATTGACCTCATCCTAACTTGTCATTCACATACATTATCATCATTACTAAAGATGGCTAACCAAATGGAGAAGAGATAAAGGAAATCAGAAAAAGAACCTGCTGTTTCTATGGAGGAATTGATGTTTCAATGGAGGAAGAACTGCTGGAAGAGAGAGAAAAAAAACACCCCAAAAATTGTTGTGTGTTTTTTTCCTTAATTAAATATACCCTAATGGGCTTTATTAATTTGTTAGGCCCAGCTGCCAAATGAGCTGATCCAACATTTACAAGAAATAACATAAATTGACATATAAATATGAATGTTATATATGCATTTTGTACTAATGTGATATATATTTAATTAATAATAATTTTAAAATATTATATTATTTAATTTTAAGGCATAATTTCCTTCTTTAACTTTCAATTTTGATAATGATTCATAAATCTTAAAATCCAAAAATATCATGATTGTCAATCATAGTTAGGTTTGACTTCATGTAAGTTAATTTGTGAGAATGTAATTCGAACATTGCCATGTATCAATTAATTATTATTGCCTCGAATCGATATAACCATAAAATAAATGGGACTAACAAGTACTTATTCAAAACCACTTAGATAAATAAGAATAACAGAGTACCCGACAAGATAAAGCAATGACTTTAATTGAAGTATATATAATTGATGCGATATCAGTTGACTTATTAAGAGCTTAGAGAGATGCATTGCATTTGTGATTTGTGACCATTGTGAATGAGCCCTAAATTGCATTATTAATATTCATGCATGCATTGGGAGGCCGAAGAAAAAAAAAAGACAAATTAAAGCATTGCTATATTGATATTCTACATAAAACGGGATTATGTCCAACCACAAGATGCTGGCCAGTCTCATGTTTCTTGTCTCGCTATATGACAAAAGAGTTTCTATAGATATTCATGATTATAAATGACTCACCTAAACATTAACATGTTCAATGACACCTTTTGTCTCTATCTCACATACACGTTACGACATGTAAATAATTTGAGTTATTTAAAAAATAATAAATTGTGATAATTTTGAGAAAGTGATAATTATTTTTAAAAAAATGTTAAAGAATATTTTAAAATAAATAATATTTTAATATATTCGTTAATGAACTGAGTAATATAATGAACTAGAAAGATTGAAACAATATTTGATTATGTTGAGTTATTTAAATAATCTAGCCTATCTATTATTGAATATTAGCTAAGAATCAAATAGATTTTCTCAACTTATAAAAGAATTATCTAAATGGATCATGAATAATAAAACTAATATCAATTAGCTTAACTAGAATTATTTCATGGAAATAATTAGAGCACTAGCTTCAAGAAGGGTAGGGAAGAAAATTTGATTGAGTTATTGAATGATTTTATGAATGAATCAACATGTAACATTTGTCAATATCGTGCTATATATTGTGATCTAGAAGGACATGTTTGATAATCATTATAATGATAATGGTAGATTGCATAGTGACTTTCTAAATATTGTTTAAATTTTAAACTAAATGATAATTTTCAATAATAAATGAAAAATAAGAAAATGTAAAATTTGATATAAATATATTTAATTAATGAATGATTTTATGATAGTTATCATTTCAATAGTATAAATAGTATATTTTTTAATGTAAAAAGTTAGTATGACACTTCATAGTGATATTTGGTCTTTTAGAATCAATTTTACTACTTAAGCTATTTTAATAGAAAATAGTATTTTTCTATAATTCATTACATATCATAGCATCTATATCTCTATAGAATTTCAAGAAATAATTCTCTCGATAATTGTTTTTGAAGTATTTTTGTCAATTTTTTTGGGTAATGATTCCATTGCTGAATTATAACTAAATTCTTTTTATAATGAGAGACATTCATCTGAAAAAAGATTTAGCACAAAAGAGACGATTAAACTACATATTTTATAATTAAAACTACATGTTATAACGAAACGCGGGAAACAGTTTGAACAACAAAAAGACACAACATTAGCGTGTGGATCACCAAGATAAAACTTGGTTACGTCCACAAGAAAAAAGAATATTAATGAGGAGATTAGAACATAGATTACATAATGACAGACTATGGTTATATCACGAGTTTATATAACAATTGGTCCCCAAAATCCTAACAGATACAAAATTAGGACTAGAAACGATGCATTCAAGGCAAAGACTTCGGATTTCTAATGTGCTTAGTTGTACCTTTAAATAAGTATCAATTATGTCAACACCAATATATCTTGTCGTGAAACCTCCAAAATATTGTCACAATATTTTCCTAGTTGTTTTACCATAACAAAAGATCAGATTTCTTTTTATGTTAATCTTATTTCCTTAAATGAAGATTATACAAAAAAAAAAATATATAGTTTAATTTTGTTTAATATTTTTTTTTTCTTGTAACAAATAATTCAAGATTACTCAAAAAATCTCCACATTAAATTGAATTCTCCTAAATGCCCTTAAATGGTTTAGTCAATGTCCATATGTTTTATCTCCTCTCTCTCTAATCATAAGTTGCCCTAAGATAACTTAACATATATATTAGTGAATGTCGGATGTCTTAGATGCATTCGTCGATGTTAGATGCCATATATGCATTTGTAGATGTCGAACGATAGATACATTCGTCGATGCTAGATGGCTCAAATGAATGTGCCGATGTCGAATGACCCACATGAAGTCCTAAATCTGACGTTGAACCTAAATTGTCTAATGCTAGGAAGCTTGATGATAACTCAAAATTAGGGTCAAATTACATGGGATCCTTTTCTCCTCTAATGGAGCTTGACCCTAAAGCAAGGGTGCATTATGGGAAACTCGTTCTTAGTCTTGAAGGGCTGCTGGCTGGAATTCAGGGTCTGAAGCCAGAAAAACGGCTCTAGCCATGTCTGAGGATCCGGATGCTGAGATTTTGAAGAATATTGGACTGTCTTGTGGCAATGGTCTATTGGGTAATAAAAGAGTCAGATGGGCAGATCAAGTTACATACACACAGAAGGATGGTAATATTTCTTTAGAGGTGTTTCCCATGGTTGGCAATTGAGGTTCTAGTAGTGAAAGGGTCCAAGAGAAGGGGAATGAGTCAGATGACCATAATCTACCATGTAGCACTAGAATCCCACTAGTCTAGGACATGAGTAAGAATGAAATAGCAATCCTAGATGGGCTAAGAAATCAAATTAAAAAGATGTTATTTCAAGTCAAAAAGTAGGAAATCATTATGATAAAGGAAATAAGTGAACAATTGAATGTCCAATTCAATGTTCACTTCTTACTAGATTGGAATTTTGTTAATAAAATAATAATATGATAAGATCGTCAAGTGGTCTGTCAATGCTCTTAGAGAAGCCTCTAAATATACTAAAACGCGAGTCTATACACTTAGGAGCAATCCCAATAGAACGTGGTAGAATGACAAGGTTTGGAACAAACACACGGTCCTTAATTCGGAAAATGTAAATTTTTGTCTTGATACTTTGTTTCCAAGAGTAATTACCTTGGATCACCCACACAAATTTAAGGTCCCTCCAAAAATCGAGAAAAATGTGTTAAGGCATGGGAGTTTGTGATTGTCAGCCATTTTATGGGCATACTAAGGTTCCTTTCAATGTTGTTAGAAGAACGCTTATGGAATTTTGGGAGAAGATTGGGCTTGAGAAAATAACTGTTAATGATCATGGTTTCTACTTTCTCTCATTTTGAAATGGCATTGAAATTAATGGAATTATCAATAGCGAATACACCTTCATCAAGAGCCAACGGTTTAAGCTATAAGTGGAGTGAGGAATTGAACACAAACCACAAACCGCCTGAGTTAGAGCAAATTTGGGTCAACTTGAAAAACATCCCTCCACACATGTGCAATTCTACTAGACTTGCGTACATTGCAAGCATCATTGGAAAACCTTTAATGTTTAACCTAGCTATGGAATGCTATGAAAGAGGTTCGGTAGCCAGGGTCAACGTTGACATACACCCGGGAAGTTATCTCCCTATAAAGTTGGAGCTTAAAGACAGACTGGATAATTCATTTGACAATAGGGTTCAGTATGAGTGGTGCACATATAGATTCTTGAGATGTAACGCGTTTACTCATTTAATCATGAAATGTTCTAAAAATAATGCTGTGAATCTACTAGCTAATCCAAGTAGCCTAAGTGTGCAAGTTGTTAGTCCTTGTCAGTTGAAACAAGAAAATGATTACCTAATAAGGCCAATTAATAATGTTGTATTAGAGGCACCATCTAAGGAAAATAGTCTCATTGAAAATGGGGCTCTTGTTCAGGATGATAGGCAAGTTGCTATTAATCGAGATCTGAATGTTGAGGTTGTTGAGGCTGGTTGTGACAATAGAACTCTAGTTTAGGAAGATAAGCAAGCTACTATTAGTTAGGATCAGGTTGTTAAGGTTGATGGGGTTGATAGTCGGATGCAAGGTTAGAAGGTTGAGGGTTTGAATTAGAATTAGGTTGGAAACAGATTTTGGGTTAAAGGAATAAAAGAAAAATGGTTGAAATGGGTTAAGATACATGTGAGTGCTAGAAAATAAAATATGGATAATGGTCAAGGAGAGGTTCAATAATCTGTTATTCTTAATTTGAAGCCAAAGGTATTAAGAAGATTCAATTTTATAATTCTAATATTTGTAGTGGTCGTGATCATGACCAAAATATAGAATTGTCGAATTGTGACCAAGGTCAGGAAAAGCTAAGTTAGTTTTAGGATCAGGGGCATGATATGTTAGGTAATGATATGGGTAATCAGAAATTGGATCAAGATCAAAAACAAGGGGAGAATGCAGAAGTTGAGACAAGGGAAGCTGAACAAATGGGTCATGTTCGAAATTTTCAGTGTTACCGAAGTACTAGTTCCAACTAGGATGATCTGAATTCGGAGGGTATCGGGTCAATAAACCATGATCAAAACCAAGGAACAATGGGTACTCTGGATGCTAAAAAGTTAGATGGCGGTCGGGGAATTGAGGATACTTAGGATGCTTGAAAGTTAAGTAGGGACCGAGGAATTCAGTGTCCTCAAGGTGCATATAACTTGAGAAGCGATCGAGAAATCCAGAGTCTTAATGGACCAAAAAACTTTAGATGTGACCGAGAAATCGAGGATCCTCACAAATCGAGATCTGACCGAGAAACCCAGGGAGCTAAGGGTGATAGAAAATTAGACCGCAATCGAGGATTTCATGGTCCACTAGTTAACAAAAAAGGTAGTAGTCGAGAATTTCAGGATTCTCATGATGCGGGAAAATTGGGGTGCGATCGAGGATCTCAATGTCCACAAGTTCCAGTTATGACAATGGAAATATGAGTCTTCGAGGTGCTAATATAATCGTTCATGACTAAGAAACCCTAGAAACTCTAGATACATTTGGGTTGGATCATGATCGAGAAATTATGAGTCTTTTTCAGAATGTAATCAGATTGAGTTCCGACCGAAGAACCTAGGATCATCTAGATGCTGATGACCGTAGGACCTAGGGTCCTTAGGGATAAGGGAATAAGGGTCATGATCGAGGAACTTAGAGGCATCAAAGTGCTATGAAACTGGCTTGCGACCGTAAAATCCGGATTCTACAGGGTGTTGTAAAACTAGGTTGCGACCGTAAAATCCAGGTCCTACGATTGTAAAACTAAGTTCTCATGATGCATTGATGGTTTGTTGCGACCGAGAATCCCTTGATCCTCGGGATGCAAAGAAGTTGGGTTCCGACCGTGGAATCTAGGGTCAGCTTGAAGCCAATAATCTGAGTTGCGATAGAGGAATCCTAGGTCCTCAGGATGGTTATGACCGATAAATCTTAGGACCGTAGAATGCTAAAAATCTAGGTCAAGACCGCGAAGATCCAAATCACAAGGATGCGTGAAAATTGGGTCCTGACCGAGGGATTCTAGGTCTAAAAATTGCCATTTGCTTGGGTCATGAACATGAGAACCTAGGTCTTAGGGAGACCTTAAATTTGTGTCACAACCGAATTTTCATAAGTTCTTAGGGTGAAGCAGAAAACATGGTTTTAGGGTGCTAGGATATTGGATTGTGATCAGGAAACTGTGGGTCATCAAAATGCAGAAAGTTTTGGTAATGACCGAGGAATGTTGGGTCTATAACATGTTATAAATTTGGGTAGCGAGTAGGGAATTTCTGGTCCTAATGGTGCGGGTGTTAGGATTTGTATCTCCCAAATCCGACCTGCTTGAAAACAATCTGTAAAAACACAAAAAGAAGAACACAAGAACACACAGATTTATAGTGGTTCACTCAAATTGAGCTACATCCACTTCAGCCACCACCAGATTTACTATGAAGAGGAAGAAGGAATACAGAGTTTTTAACTCACACTTTATCTCTCTAGAATTATGTCTACTCTAGTGTAAACCCTTAATAATCACATATTTATAGGGTAACATTCAGGTAATAAACCTAAATAACTTTGGTCAGGCCCAAGCTCAAACCAAAAAAGAAAACCCAATAAACTCTAATTAACAATGTAGAGTTTATTATAAGTGTAGGCTCCATAACTCAACAATCTCCCACTTGGAGACTCACTTCATCATCTCTCGATCGGTAGTGGCTTTCCATTCGGTTTCTTAACGAAGAAGACCAACTGAAGTTGCACACAACTTCAGTTTCTCATTTGTCACAGTTTTCGTCAACATATCAGCTAGATTCTCACTCCCGGGAATCTTCTCAAGAGCTAATACTCCATCTTCTAAAGCTGACCGGATGAAATGATAATGAACCTGTATATGCTTCGTCCTGCCATGATAAACAGGATTCTTTGCCAAATGAATGGCACTCTAACTGTCGCATCGCAACACACTTCCCTCGTAGTCTTGACCCAATTCTCGCAAAAAAGGTTGTAACCACATCATCTCCTTAGCAGCTTCTGTCACAGCAACATACTCTGCCTCACAACTAGAAAGAGCAACAATCTTCTGCAATTTTGAAACCCAACTGATTGTAGTACCTCCTAGAGTATAAATGTACCATGTTGTGCTCTTCCTACTATCAACATCACCACCATTGTCAGCATCAACATATCCTTCCAAACCCATATTAGACTTTCGAAAACACAAAGCGAGACTCGTACTTCCTCTTAAGTATCGTAGTATCCCCTTTGCTGCTTCCCAATGTTGTCTACCTGGGTTGCTCATGAACCTGCTAACAACTCCCACTACATGTGCTATGTCTGGTCTTGTGCAAACCATCGCATACATAATACAATCAATGGCAGAGGCATACGGAATAGTGGCCATGTAATTTTTCTCCTCCTCTGTTGAAGGCGGCTGATCTTTAGATAGTCTGAAGTGACTAGCTAAGGGGATAGTAACTAGTTTTGCATCATACAAGTTAAACCTGCTAAGAACTTTCTTCACATATTCTTCTTGTGAAAGCTTGAGAACTTTTTCATCCCTGAAAATTCTCATCCCAAGGATTTGTTTAGCAGCTTTCAAATCCTTCATTGCAAACTTTTCAGACAACTCTTTCTTGAGTTTGTTAATCTCATACAAGCTTGCTCCAGCAATCAACATGTCATCAACGTAGAGGAGCAGAATAATGTACGATTTATCAAATCTCTTGATATAGCAGCAATGATCAACTTCACACCTTAGAAAATTGTTACTTTTCATGAAGCTATCGAACTTCTTGTACCATTGCCTTGGAGCCTGTTTCAAACCATACAGACTCTTCTGAAGCTTACACACAAGCTCATCTTTTCCTTTGATTTCAAATCCTTCTGGTTGTCGCATATAAATATCTTCATCTAAATCACCATGAAGAAAAGCAGTTTTGACATCCATTTGTTGAAGATGAAGATCTTCTTTCACAACCAAACTTAAAATAGTTCTGATTGTCATCAATTTAACTACTGGAGAGAAGATTTCATTGTAGTCAATATCTTCTTTCTGTTGAAATCCTTTCACAACCAACCTTGCCTTGTACCTCTTGGTTTTATCATGTTCTTCTTTAATCCTGAAGATCCATTTGTTGTGAAGTGCTTTCTTTCCCTTTGGTAGCTCAGTGAGCTCCCAAGTCTAATTCAACATCAAAGAGTCCATCTCATCTTTCATCGCAGACTCTCACTTAACCGATTCATCAGATTGTATTGCTTCCTCATAGCATTCAGGTTCACCTCTATCTGTCAACAAGATATAGTTTAGAGATGGAGACCACCTCTCAACTGGTTTTCGATTCCTTGATGATCTTCTCAACTGTATAACTGATGTTTGCTGATTTACCTCTGGGGTCACGTTCTCAATGATTTCATCTTCAACAACACATTGTTCTTTTTCGACAACCGGTATATATTCAGTTGAAAATTCTCTCAAATCGACTGTACCAGTCTCTTCCAACTTGGTATCACCATCTGATGTCTTCCCAACACAATCTTTGTAGAGAACCTGTTCATTGAAGATAACACCATAACCAATAAAAAAACATTTATTAGACTTTGGATCAAGTTTGCTCCTATCACATTCATTAATATGAACATATGATAAACAACCAAATACTTTCAAATAAGAAATGTTTACCTTTTTATTGCTCCAAGCTTCTTCAGGAATTCTGAATTCAAGAGGAACAGAGGGTCCCCTGTTTATCAAATAGGCAGCAGTATTAATAGCTTCTACCCAGAAGGTTTTAGGCAGCCCTGCATGCAATCTCATGCTTCTAGCACACTCGTTCAATGTTCGATTCATTCTTTTAGCTACTCCATTCTCTTGAGGCGTTCGGGGAACAGTCTTCACCATACTGATCTCATTCTCAGCACAATACTCTTTGAAATCTGAATTGATATATTCACCTCCGTTGTCGGATCTCAAGCACTTAACTTTCTGATTTGTTTCATTTTAAACCAAAGACTTCCACTTCTTGAAAATAGCAAACACTTCAGACTTGTGCTTCATAAAGTAAACTCATACTTTTCTTGTTGAATCATCTATAAAAGTCACATAGTAGTATGATCCGCCAATAGAGGAAACATGTGCAGGTCCCCACACATCAGTGTGTACCAACTCTAGTCTTTCTTTCTTGAGCTACTTCCCAGTTTTTAAGAAACTCACTCGTTCTATTTTCCAAGAATGCAGTTTTCACATAACTGATGTTCAACAGACTTCAGTTCTAGAATCTGTCCATTCTTCAAAAGAATTTTCATCCCTTTTTCGCTCACATGGCCCAACCTGCAATGCCATAGCTCACTGTTCTTCAAGTCATCAATTACAGCAGCAACTGTTTCTCTGCAAGTTGAAGTCGTGTATAACGTTCCAGTTTTGTGACCTCGAGCAACAACAATTGCTCCTTTAGTCACCTTTCATGCACCTTTTCCACGACTGAAATTGTGACCTTCTTCATCTAGTTGTGTAACAGAAATCAGATTGCGCATTAAACCTGGAATGTGTCTCACTTTATTAATCTTCCAAACAGAACCATTTGCCATCTTCAATTTGATGTCCCCATGCCAACAATATCCAGTGGATCACCATCTGCGAGATAAACTTTCCCACAGTTTCCAGCCACATAATTCTCCATTAATTCTTTATGGGCAGTGGTGTGGAAAGACGCTCCCGAGTCCAAAACCCATGAATCTATCGGGCTATCAATAGACAGAAGTAACGCATCAGTGACAGATTCTGTAATAACGTTGGCTGCATCATTTTTATCATCACCATTTTTCTTCGGTGCTTTGCAGTTCCTCTTTAAATGACCATGTTTACCACAATTCCAGCACTCAAATGTCCGCCCAGACTTGGACTGACTCCTCCTGCTCCTTGACATAGATCTGCTCTTACCTCGGTTGAAAGTTCTATCATTACCTCTTCCCCTGTTTTCCACTTTCAGAGCAGAATCTTTGAATGTTTCACTAGAATCAATTTTACGAACCTCTTCAGCAAGAATACGATCTCTAACTTCAACAAATTTCACTTTAGCATTTCCAACTGAATTACTAATTGCTGCCCTCATAGGTTCCCAACTATTTGGTAGAGATGCTAACAAAATCAGGGCACTCACTTCATCCCCAAAATCAATCTCAACAGATAGCAATTGATTCACAATTGTATTGAATTCATTCAAATGAGTAGTGACAGAAGTACCATCAACCATTCTTAAGTAAAAGAGTCTTTTCATTAAGTGTACCTTATTTTTAGAAGATGGTTTCTCATACATATCAGAAAGAGCTTTCATCAGACCCATGGTGGTATTCTCCTTTGCTACATTGTGAGCAACTGTCTTGGCTAGCGTCAATCGGACAACTCCCAAAACCTGTCTATCAAGGAGTTTCCATTCAGCTTATCCATCTTCTCTGGTTTCTCACTCAAAGGAACATGAAGATTCTTTCCATAGAGATAATCTTCAATCTGCATTCTCCAGAAGGCATAATCTGTCCCATCAAATCTTCCAATCTCATGTCCTATACTGTTCTCACTTTCCATCATTTCCAATGCTCAGATCTAGCCTAGTTGCTCTGATACCAGTTGTTAGGATTTGTATCTCCCAAATCTGACCTGCTTGAAAATAATCTGTAAAAACACAAGAAAGAAGAACACAAGAACACACAGATTTATAGTGGTTCACTCAAATTGAGCTACATCCACTTCAGCCACCACCAGATTTACTATGAAGAAGAAGAAGGAATACATAGTTTTTGCCTCACACTTTATCTCTCTAGAATTTTGTCTACTCTAGTGTAAACTCTTAATAATCACATATTTATAGGGTAAACATTCAGGTAATAAACCTAAATAACTTTGGTCAGGCCCAAGCCCAAACCAAAAAAGAAAACCCAATAAACTCTAATTAACAATGTAGAGTTTATTATAAGTGTAGGCTCCATAACTCAACAGCGGGTTTATTGAATTTCGATCAGGAAGGTTTATGTATTAAGGAAAGTAAAACTTTGAATTATGACCAAGGTTTTTTGGGTCCTCAAGAAGTTGAGTCTCTAGATCATGACCTATAAATGTTCAAATTATGTTCATGGTCAAGATGCAGAATTTTTGGGTCACGCTCAAAGTCAAGAAACTGATCTCTTGAGCCAGAATCAGGGGTTTGATATAGGGGTTCGAAAAAATGATTTAACCAAGGGTTTAAATAGAAATCAAGGAAAAGTTAAACTTCTAGATGTTGGATTGACGGGTCACAACCAATGTCAGATTTATGATGCTAAGTTGAATGTTGGAATATGGGAAAGTGGTTATGTCAAAAGTATAGGTAGGGTAGTGAAGAACTTGAGCATGTTCAAAAGATGATTCAGGCTGGGAGTTATTAAAAGGATAATATATAAAAATGAAAATGATGAAGGTCGAATTTGGAATGGGATTGGATTATTGGGTCAGGTTATAATAGATACAAGACAGAGTCAGTTTGCTAAGTTATGGCAGGACTCGGTTGATGTTATATTGCGACAAACAGTTAGCGCTGGAAGCCAAGTTCGGTCTGATGGGGTTGGTGCTAGAAATAAAATCATAGGTTCTATTGTGGGTCGAGCTAATCAGGAATAGGCCGCCCAAGCTGGGCAAGGTCAGAATAGGGTTGTTGACATCAGTCTGAACAGAAATGAAGACCCGGATGTAACAGACCCAATCACGGACGAGAGTGACTTTCAGGGAATGCAGTCATCATCAATTGGCAACAAAATGATGTTGTCTTACAGTCAATCGACCGCCATTGAAGACAATGAAGATAGAGATGCCTACGAATACTCTTATGACGAAAAGATTACTTTGTGGTCAGAATAGGGTTTTGCATTTTGTGAAGATAATCCACATGTTTGAAGGTGAATAGGCAGTTTGAATAGAATTAACTAAACCCTTACATTCTTTCATAAATATTATGACATAAAATATAAAAGATCTCAATGACACACTAAAATGCAAAGAAGTCAAGAGAATTATCGAAAACTAGAAAGTGGCAATCATTGGAATTCTTGAGACCAAGGTCAAATGTAGAAATGTGGAGAAATTTTGCATGCTTGGTGTCAATAATAGTTGGGATCTAATACATAAATTGAACTCAAGAACGGGCATAATTCCGTTGCTTGGGACCCTAAGAGTTGATGTTAAGTTGATGTATTCAAATGACCAAGTCATCATGGTGGAGGTTTAAAGCAAGGTTGTTGGAAACTCTTTTCAACTAGCCATTGTTTATGACATCAACTCTGGCTCAGAAAGAAGACTATTATGGGAGTGCATAAGGAGTTGGGTTGGAAATGGTAAGTCGTGGGAAGTCCTTGGTGACTTCAATGTCATAAGAGAATCTGATATTACACAAGGACATGATTGACTTCAATGATTTCATAAGAGATATTTGTTGCATTGAGCCTACGGATTTTGGAAATTTCTATACTTGATCGTCGACTAGAGGGGATATGCAAGTAAGGAATAGCAGGATTGATAGAGGGTTAATTAATGATGAATGTAATGCCCAATTTCCAAGGAGTCGTGTGAATGTGCTGAACCCGTAGATCTCGGATCATTGTCTGATTAAGCTCTTTAGGGAAAAGGTGGAAAGATTTAGACGGTCATTCAAATTCTTTAACTTTTGGATGAATAGTGTTATCTTCAAAGATATCTTGAGTAATGTTTGGGCAAAGAAAATTGATTGTTCGAATATGTTTTAGGTCTCGAAAAAGCTTAGACTCCTCAAGAATCAACTCCAAAATTCGATAAGAAAAAATTCAGCAACTACTCCAAAAGAGTGTTGGCTGCCAGAAATGAGTTGAAAAAGGCGTCCAAACTCGGTTACTTGGAGGAGATAATGTGGTTCTTCTTAATGAAGAGGAGAAGGCTTCCCTTAGCAAATTCAGAAATTTGAGCTCGTTAAAAGAAAACTTTGTAAGGCAGAAATCAAGGCAGAATTGGCTATCCTTGGTGACAAAAATACAGCCTTTCTTTTTTCGAAAATGCTCAACCAAAAACATGCAAAACAGCGTATACAAGCTTAAGAAAGATGATGGGGAATATGCTCAAGGGCAAAGGTAAGTTGATGACCTTGTTGTCCAGTACTATAGACAACTTATGGGGACTAAAAACAACAATCTAGTCACTTGAATATGCTCTATTAGATCATCAGTAAAAGAATTTCAGCTAAGGATAATCGAGAATTGATAAAGATTATTATATAGGAGGATGTAGAGGCAGCGTTGTTTAACATTAATGGGAATAAAAGTCTGGGTTCGAATGGCTTTAATGCTGAGTTCTTTAAAGAGAATTGGCCGGTTATGGGTCATGATGTCACCGAGGGAGTGTTGGAATTTTTCAGAAATAGGAAAATGTTGAAACAATGGAATGCTACGGCTCTTACTTTGATTCCTAAGACTTCGATGCCTAAAAAAGTTCAGGATTTTAGGCCAATATCTTCCTGCAATGTCATTTATAAAATAATTTTAAAAATACTTCCAAAATATTTTAAAAGTGTCATATCTAAGATTGTTGGTCTAGGGCAGTTCGCGTTTATCCCCAATAGAACTATATCTCACAACATTTTACTCATGCAAAACCTTCTTAAAGGTTATGGGAGAAGAAACATAATACCGATAGTGGCTTCCAAAATAGATATCCAAAAGGCTTTTGATTCGGTTAGCTGGGAAACTGTTCAAAATTTTATGGTAGTTGCTGGTTTTCCGATTATTTATATAGAATGAATTTTGCAATGTGTTTCTACCTCCTATTTTGTAGTTAGCGTTAACGAGATTCATAGAGGCTACTTCAAGGGGGGAAACGAAATGAGGCAAGGGGATCCCCTCTTTTCATTATCTTCGTCCTCATCATGGAGGTCTTTGAGAGCATCTTTACGATGTTATGAAAGAACCGTCCATACATCTTTCGTCCATACTATAAAGAGGATGAGATTACCCCATTTATGCTTTGCCAACGACTTGTTCATTATCACACATGCAAACGTTGAATCCATTAAAATCATAAGGGATGCACTAACTTTCTTTTCTATTGTTACAGGTCTTACTATTAATGAGGATAAAAGTTTAGCATTCTATAGAGGAGACAAAGGCAGGAATTTATGATATCATGAGTATTGTAGAGAGCAGCTTTTCAGTGAGGTGTTTAGGGATCTAGTTGACAACAAAGAAGATTCATATCATACATTGTCGGTCATTGATCGAAAAGGTTAAGAACACAATCTCGGGTTGGGCAATGAAGAAGTTTACATATGTCGGGAGGATCGAGTTGGTTAAGTGCGTGGTAATGGGTATTGTCAGGTATTGGGTTCAGCAGTTGGTTCTTTGGGTAAAATGGGTACACTCTCAATTCATGAAACGGGAAACATGTATTTGGATGAGCAAAATCAATGAGGAAATGGGCTAATCGTTAAAGAAAAAATTAAAACTCAAAAGCAGCATTACTTCATTATTTGACATTCGGTTGGGGGAGTACTCGAGCACCTTAATAGTATCCAGTTTCACAATAGAGTTGACATGCACTCATGCGAAGCCGAGGAGGATGGAAGACTAAAATCCAGCGAAGTGTGGGATGTAATCCGAGAGAGGAGGCCGGTTGTAGAGTGGGCGCCCGTGGTGTGGTCCTCCAAGATCATCTCGCGTCATCGATTCATCCTATGGCTTGCTTTCTGTAACCTTCCTTTAATTAGGGATCAAATTAGTAAGTATATGTCAATTTCGATTACTTATTGCGTTTTATGCTCAAGGGAGGAAGAATCTATATACCATTTGTTTAGTAATTGTTTGTTTATTGCTAAAATGTGGAGATGGTTCGCTAAAGTTATGGGGCTGCTGAATTTTCTTATATATTGGCACCAAATAAAGGATTTAAAGATTGAAAAGGCTAAGGGCAACTCACCTTTTGTTAACGTCATGAAGTGCTATTTCGGGGCGGTTGTATATCAAGTATGGATGGAAAAGAATGCTAGGGTCTTTTCGGGAGCTAGAAGAACCGACGAACAAGTTTGAAATTATATTATCTTTGACGACCACACTCTAATTCACACGTGGAGGCGTATTCCAATCACACCGAGGAATTGGGAGCTATGTCGGGAATGGGAAATCAAGTTCGAGAAAGTCACAAAATTAGATTTGTATAAGGCGTTTTAGTTGTTTACAAGTGTGTTGTAGTTTTCATTTACTCTTGTGTGTTCATGGATTGTTTCATTTGTTTTTATAAGTATCAATTCTAAGGTTTGTCTAGAATGATACAAACGAACCCATATTGATTTTTCTTTCCCTTTTGGAATTTTAATAAAAATGGTATATAAGCCGTGTTTCTAAAAAAAACACTAATGGCATAAAAGACAATAAAAAATAATAACATACAAATTGTCAACCATCCATGATTAGACTCGCACGAGTCTCCACGCAAACATAATAAATCGCAGAATGACTTATTTTAATTTATAATTTGCCTAATGACTTTTTTATTTTGATATATGTATCTTGCCATTTCCACAACTACTGCACAAAACAGTAGGGAACCGTCAGTATAGATCCATTAGGATGTCAAAAACGAGAAAAGTGTCCAAGAAGGCTAGGGTTATTCTTTAAAATAAATAGAAACCGGTTCGCCTCAAAAATAACCAACCGGTCAATAGATTACCGGTCCAGCAAAGGCCAATACATAGGCAGCATTGATTGATTCCCCTCAAGTACTATTCCCTAGTAATAATTACAGCTTTATTAATAATATTGGATTCTATTTCTATCCTCTTCTTCAATTAAATATCCCCTTTCTTTCTCCCTTACTGATCATTCCACATTTCCACTACATATAATTCCAAAAGAGAGAGAGAAACCACAAGTGTTCAAACATATAAAAGTATGATGTCTAGCCGTACTGTTGATTTATCGACTGAACAACTTTGCTACATCCCTTGCAACTTGTGCAATATTGTTCTTACGGTATAACATCATTTAGATCTCTCTTTTTAGTGGGTTTTTACAACAGAGAAGTGGAGCAGATAATGAAAATAAAGCTGGTTCTTGAATAATTTTCATCTTTATGTGTTGTTCATTTGTACTGAAAAAATAAAGCTAGCACCGACTACCTTCATATTTCTTTTCGGGTTATATTGTTTTATGAGGATGTTCTAGGGTTTTATGTTTTTTCCCAGAGAGAGAGTGATGTTTTGTTTTGTGGTTGTAGGTGAGTGTGCCATGCAGCAGGCTATTGGAGACTGTAACCGTCCGATGCGGTCACTGCACCAATCTGTGGACCGTCAACATGGCAACGGCCTTTCAATCCCTCTCCTCAGATCTTCAGGTCTCATCTCTCTCTCTCTACTTTCTCTTACATCTCTATTTAGGGTTACTTTATTTGCTGCTTAGCTTATTAGTCAAAGACTAAAGATATATAATTACAAATTCCAAAACTTCAAGCTTAAAATTTTGCTAGGGTTTGTTTCTGGGTATTTGCTTCTTTTAAGGATATCAGAGATTCACTAGGGTTTGTGCTGCTGAGCTTATAAAACAAAACAAAAAATGCCTAATCGAAAATTCCAATGTTAGGGTTCTGCTTACAAAATTAACAGCCGCCATCATCTATTAAAACCTAGCTATTTCTAGACTGTTTTTCTTTTTGCGGCTTTGCCAGGAGCCTACTCTGACCCTCACTTCTAGGTTGTTATTTTTCAATTGTTTTCAGGTTGATTTGATTGACATGAAAAATGGGCTTATCTCTCTATCTCTCGCATTCTAGATCTCATAAAACAATAAACTAAAATATTTTATATTTAGAAGAATTATTTTATCATTAAAATAATTGTTTTTAGGCTTGTTTGTTTGGGGTTATTTAAATAATGCAATCCAATTCAACTTAAATATTTTTTAGTTCTTTTTTTTTAAATCATATCACTCAATTTATTATCTAAAATATTAAAATATTCTTTATTTTAAATTATTATTTTTATTTTATTATTATATATCAAAATCAATATCATCTTCCATTATTATTTATTTTTCCCTCTAAATTATTAGAATGACTCAATCTGAACAAAGTTAAATCTCCAACCCCTGTGCCAAAAGAAATTTTTATAAATAATCCATGGGTTATTTATTTCCAGACTTTCTCTAAATCTTAGTCCACATCTCACATCACGAGCTTAAATTTAATTAAGTCTTATTTTTTTAAAATAAAAAAAAAAACTGTTATTTACAATTTTATTTCTCTAAACTATATATCACATGTTTTTTTTTTCTAGAGGAGAAAGAAAGTAATTAAATTAATAATGATAACAAAGTTTGTGATTTTGAAATAAAAGGAAAACAAATTCAAGTAAATTTTGAAATTTTTAGACTAATTTCTTAATTAAAAAATTCAAAAAATGTGAATGAATCAATATTCTTATTAGTACTCTAGATCCCATAAAAATCAAATCCAAACTTCATGTCCTTGGCAAACTTATCTATCATTGAAATCAACCATCATTTCTAGCTAGTTGAACTAGTTAATTAAATGAGCATGATTATTGTTTCATGTTTTAAGGCTATATATATAATTAATTATCAAAGTAGCCTTGGATCTTATTAAACCTAGATACATTAAAAAGATTTGATTCCCTTGGTATTAAATGATTAATTAACACAACACAAAGATCCCAAAATCTGATGATCAGGGCCTTGATATCTTTGATCAAATAAATATCAAATGCAATGGATACTTACTTCTATTTGTCTATTGATAACAGCATCATTATATCAATGTACATATATTAATTATCCATTTAACAATACTTGCTTCATTTTGGTGGCAATTCTTTGCTAGGGCATGCATGTATCCATTTTCATTATGATTTTATTGAGGCTTTAACCTCTGAATTAAAATATACATAAATAGGTGTATTCCTTTGAGATAATTGTATATATATCATCCTGTTAATAGTTTCTTAAAATTCAAAATAATAATAATTATTATTATTATGACATATCAATCTATGATCTCTTTTCTCAGATGCCAAACTACATATCAGACAACAATTATAGGATGGAAATTGGTTCTTCTTCAAAAGACAATAATAACAATAGAATTGGGACAAGGCCATTTCCGACTACCCAAAAAAGACTTGTTAATCGACGTAAGTTCCTTACTATGAACTATAAATTTTGATTAACTTGAAATCTTTTATTTCATATTGACAATGATTGTATTTTTTTATATTCAGCCCCGGAGAAGAAGCAACGATCACCTTCCGTGTATAACCAATTTATAAAGTAATTTAATAAATTATAAAATATCAAGTGCAATTTTAAGCAATGTGAATTTGTGATATTATTGAGTGTTTGCAGGGAAGAAATTCAAAGGATTAAGGCAAATAATCCAGACATAAGCCATAGAGAGGCATTTAGTACTGCTGCAAAAAATGTATGTTAGTAATATTTTTTTATTTATATAAATATATATATATATATATATATATATATATATATATATATATATTTATTTATTTATTTAATTAACTTTTTAAACTTTTTTTATAGTGGGCACACTTCCCACGCATCCATTTTGGGTTGACGTTGGATACCAACCAGGCAAAACTTGATCAGGTAACTGGAGCTTTGTTCATTGTTTGTTTAGCCAAAATTATTTATGTTTCTTTAAGGGCCGGTTTGATTCAGCTTATAATTTTTGCATTTAGCGTTTACATAATAATTTTTTACATTAATTTTGTGTAATAAGTTAACGCAAAAATTATAATTAAACACATTTTTTATTTAAACGCAATTTTTTCTATACATTTTCCTCTAAAAAAAATTATGTTAGGAGAATAAGTGAGTATAAGCTCAATTTTATCAAACATATATGAGAATAAGCTCGAGCGTATAAATTGAATAAAATAATAATAATATTTTTTATCATCAAACACATGTCAAAACTTTTTCATATATTATTATTCTTAATCTGGCATTTGTGCTTCAATTGTACTTGTTAATTATGAAACACTACAACTTTATTATTTTCATTGTCTTTTCTAATTGGATATTTGAATTTATTTTTTTTAAATATTATAAAAAAAATTATAAAAATAAATGTATTTTTGATATATTAATTAGTTGCTGAGAGTGATTGAATAGTTAAAAATAAATAAGATGTGATAGGCTAGAGAGATTTTGGTATGCATATGTCCCATGCATAAGAAATAACAATGTTGAGATTAATTAATTATAAATTTTATAAGATATTTTTCCAATAGAGTTATATATGTTGGCCAATCATTTGTTTAGTAGTATTTATAAGTCATTTTACTTAAATATAAATGAGAGAACACGATGTAAGAATGAGTACAATATACTTTATAATAACTGAAACAAGCTGACTAATAAACTATATATATAATTTGTTATAGTGATACTAATGATGCATATGATTTTATTTATGAACATTATATAGAATTAAACGAAGTCTTGTGTTTTCTTTGGGTGCAGGATTCGTCAAAGCATAAAATGCAAAGGGCCTTTGTACTAAATAAATAGGTTGTGTTGAATGATGTATGAATTATAAAGTAGCCGTGAGCATTTTATTGCTATGTATTTTCAGTTCATGTATTATGTATTTGACGGAAATTTTGAACCGTTGTTCTAATTTTCTTTTACTATAAAACAACAAAAAAAATTATGACAATACTAAAAAGTTCTAATCACTTAGAATAATCTTAATGCAAATAAATTAAATATTGTCAAAAGCATCATAGTGATTAAAGAATAAGTTGTGAATAAATTCGTTTTACTAATTCAAATTTGATTTTTATTTATTCGGTCAAACTTATTTGTTAAATCATTTTGGTGCATTTGATAGCATAGAGCTTATTCTTATCATTATAATATTAGTTCAACTAATTGACAAGGGCTTAATATTAGTTCAAAAGTTCAAACTAGGTTAGTTTGATTTTACATATAAGGAGTGTTTGAACCATTAATTAATTGACACGTGTAAATGCTTAAATTCACTTCTCTCCCAATTAACCATGAATGATATGGTATTTTTTATAAATATATATATTAAAATTCTGATTTTATTCGTAATCAATAAATCTTAAAATATAATAAAAATATATATGTGATCTATAGTTAAG
The DNA here is from genome assembly GCF_907164915.1 of Impatiens glandulifera. Lineage (NCBI taxonomy): Eukaryota > Viridiplantae > Streptophyta > Magnoliopsida > Ericales > Balsaminaceae > Impatiens > Impatiens glandulifera. Next base: position 148,335,294 of record NC_061862.1, read on the forward strand.
TTTGACAGAGTGAGCTTATTTGAGGAGGTGGGTTTTAAGTTTTTTTAGAAATTTTTTTCTAAAAACGATTATTTGATAAAAATTAAAAAAAAAATTAGTTTTTAAAATTTTAAGACTAATTTAGTCTTAAATTGAGAGGATATGGTGAATGGGAGAGAATAATGGATTAAAGAGAGAAATGATAAGATAACTTAGAGAGGGAGGGGTAGTTTTCGTATTTAAATGAATAAAATTGATGATTAAATGGTTGATAAGATGTTTCAATTTTAGGATAAAAATTGAGTTTTATCCTCCTAACCAAACATCAAACAAGCCAGCAGTGCCAGTCGTCCGAGAATTGGGATAATCCAGTCCACGAAAAAAAATACACGTGATTTTTTTTTTTGGAGTAATCTAATTTTAGTTTTAAAATTTATTAAAAATAATTATTTTTAGTGAGATTTCAACTCATAACTAAATATTTATTTTTATTTTTTATCTTAGTATGTCACTTTGTTAAACAGTTTTTTTTAAACAATAAATTTAGTTATAATTTTAAATTGTTTTAATAAATGGGCTGTCCAACTTGTGAACAAAAAAGCAATGATAATTGATAATAATTTTGAGGAGGTATGAAATGTTTTCTTTGATAAAATAATTTAAATTGTATTTATATATATAAATAAAATAAAATAAAAAAATAATAATTTTAAATAAAATGTATTTTAATATTTTGATTAATAATCGAGTGAATCGATAGATAAAAGAAATAAAATAATGTTTGATTTATTTTTTTAATTAAATAACCCAAAATCGAACTAAGCATGAGGAATAGTTTAAGCTTGGAATCAAATGCTTGTTGGAATGGGGTTATTGAAATAACTTAGATAGAAAAAAATGATGATCGGTGATAATTTTAAAGAGATATGAATGTTTAGGGGTGGAGAATATTACCGATATTAAAGGTATATCGAAAATACTGTACCGTAATATATCGACTTTTAAGGTATACCGAAAAAAGGTAAGGTATGATATCGATACCGTAATTATTGATATGGTAAAGGTATGAAATTTTTAAAATTTTGGTATATCTAGATATACCGAAATAGTATTTATAAGTTAATATATATATATAAATATATATATATATATATATATATAATACTTATAAGAAAATAATTAAATAAATTTAAAATTAATTTAATTATAGAAATATAATTTTTTGAATAATATCAAAATATAATTATATTGAAATATTATTTATGCAATCTATACCTTATGGAATTGATTTTTTTTTAAATTAATATATCTTTTAGGTATCAATGTATAATACCGATACCGTACCGAAAATAAGGTATACCGAAATTAAGGTAAGGTAAATGTATGAATTTTTTGTATACCGAAATTAAGGTATATCGAAACAAGGTATACCGAAATCAATGTAAGGTAAAAGTATGCATTTTTTGCATAACGAAATTTTAGATAAGGTATAAGGTACGTATGGATAAAATATTAATGTATACCGTACCGACCCAACCCTATGAATATTTTTTTTTTATTAAAACGATTTAAAAGGGAAAAAATAATGAAAGACATTGATATATAAAATAAAATAAATAATAATATATATATTTTTTTTTAAAAAAAAAATGAAATAATATTTAATTTATTCAAGTTATTAGAATAAACCAAAACTGAACCAAAGCAAATAATTAAAGAATGGATAAAAGTTGATGAAGTATCTGAACATCTCCCCTAGAAATGGTAAAATCGAGATGGAGAAATACAAGTGTATAGGGATCAGCAAGTGGCCGGTGGAAAATGGAAATTAAAGCTGGCCAAAGTTGGCTGTGGGTGCCCAGAATCTGAAATGTCAAATCACTGTCAGCTCTATCATATGCATAGAAAAAGCTGGTTTCCATTTTGGATCTCATCAATAATCTGAATTAAACTCGTTTGATGTACTATAGGGTTCATGAAATTTATTTTTGAATTTTATCTGTTGTTTTTATAAATTATCTTTCATATTATTCTCGTTCTAACTATCAATTATTTATTTTATCAAACAAAAATATTTTTATTTTATTTTTATAAAATATATTATCATAATTTTAAAAAATAAAAATTCAAATAAATTATTTTTTCATTAAACAATATTTATTTTTTAAAATATCTGTTTTATAATTTTTGAAAGAATAATTTTTTTTTTTTTTTGTTAATATACCAACTATCCGAATCTCATGCTACCATTTGTTATTTGCACCAGGGTTTCTTTCACAAAAGAGGGGCAAAACAGGCAATTAAAAATATCATATATATATATATTTTTTACTGAATTGTCTGAATTTACTATCATACTTTCACCGTCCCACTCACTTTCCCACAATTCAAAACCACAATGAAATCTACTTTTTACACTTCAAAACAATGAAGCAGATTTATATATGAGATTAGAACTTTAGTAATTCTTCTCATTCACTTTAATTTTTCTCGTTCAATCTCAATCTCCAATCTCCAATCGAAATAAATATGAATTTTCGATTTGTCTTTCTTTACACACTCGAGGACAGCAGATCATGACCCTATACCAAAGCATAGCTTGTTTGGAAACTTCAGCTCGATCCATCTGCCCCAGTTACGGCTTAGGAGTTTGAACGATTTATTTTTAATTTACTAAAAAATAATTTTTGTTTTAAATATCTTATTGGGTATTAATTTAGAAGAAATAATGTTCTAAAATATATATCTTAATTATGTATCGCTCAACTAAAAAGCTTCCTATGTTTCTAAACCGGACAAATTGAGTATATTTTTTTTCACTTTTTTGATAGTTAATAACTATAATTTTGATATTTTAATAAATAATTAGACAAATGAAGTGGATGATTAGGTTTTGATAAAAAAAAATCTTTATAAATCCAAAAATATCAAGATAAAGTTTTTAAAATTTATTAATATATAATAATAAAATAAATTTATTTTTTAAAATAAAATATATTTTTATATTTTGGTTAATTAAGTAATGTGATTCACAAGAGATTTAATGAAATTATGTCATTATTTTTTAATAAAAAGAAGCAGAACACATATAATATATCCAAATCATAACTTAAATTAATTCAACTATAATTATTTTTTATATATTTTAAATTGATTTTTTTTATTATGTTATATTTACTTTCGTTGTTTTTAAATAAACGATAAAAGTGTCACAACTCGTGATTATCGTCACACATTATTAATTAAATAATTAAGAATGAGAAAAATAAATTGTTATCGAAGATTTTTATATATGCCAACGTAATTAACTTACATGTAATTGTTTGTAATAGATATTCTTCAATTCTAGTATAATATAAAAAAAAAACTAAACAAAATTAACACTAATATATTATATATTTTTAGAAGATTGTCAAAAAAATATTTATAATAATGAAAAAAAATACTAATTAGTTTTGAAATGATAATTGGGATGAGTATTTTTTTTTTCAAGGTTAAAAATAATACATTGTCATCAGTACTAAATTTCGTATTTGTAATTCTCAACCAACTATATATGATTATAAGGAATAAACTTTAAATGTTTTAAAAATAATCAAAATCTTTTAAACAACAAAGTCAATTAATATTTTCTGAAATTGAATTCAAGATCTTTCATCTCTTACACATAAACTAACCACTTGAATTATTATTATTATAGTATAGTGAATTTTTATTGTTTGTCCTTCCTAACTATAAACGATTAATGAAATAATCTTTAAAACAGTATTTTATTAGTTTTTACAATGATGTAAGAACCTAATTAGATATCATTAACAAAAGCTGAGCGCTTAAGTATATGTTACCATTAATTAAGTTCAAGATTCTAATTGTCCTGATTTCTTTATTTTTTAAATGTTTAAGAAAATGTCCAATTCTTTTTGAAAAGTTAATTTTTGAATTGCTAAATTATCTAATTAAAATACTATTTTTTAAAATAAAAGCTAGAAATTTATTAAAATTAATAAAGCAAAACTTAAAAACAAATGTTTCATTTTTCATTTGTTTGGGTTGGTTTGTACACCGAAATACATAACTGCCAAACTATTGAAATTAATTTTAAAAAATAAATCTATTTTGATTTTTTGATCGGTTGTGTGTTTTATATATTCTTTCGCCAAAAGGTATTACTAAAAAACTCACTATAACAGTTAAAATGACAACATTGTTACATAGGAACCAAAAGTCGAGAATTTGATTTCACGGTTCGACTGTTGAGTTTGGTTTAGTAGTTTCATAAATCATTGTTCATTAGGTTTAAGCGTGTAAGCGCTCAAAAATTTGGTTCTTAATTTTTTTTTATTAAATTAGATTAATTAAAATTGGATATTGTCTAAACAACGATTTTGTCTATTTTAGTTATCCCTAACTGGCCTAATATTTGAATTCCACCGGATTTCAACTTATTTCTCCTTATAAACTTTCTTTTTCTAACCTGCAATTTATTCAAATTCATAAACTAAATAGTTATTCAGCTTTTTCAAATATATAAAACAATGAGTTCAGTTGGCATTTTTTTTATAACAATTTTTTTATGGACAAACAGAAATGGAAAGAATAGGATAGGCAGTGAATCATATCTGATATAAAATTATCAATTTAGGAAAATATTTTTATTCTAAAAAATGTAATTTTATCAATAGAAAATATTTTATTTTTTATTTTTTGAGAGAATTGTACAATCGAGCTCGAAATATTTCTCGAATAGGAGGATGGAATGAAAGTAGAAAAAAATTTAGGAAATAAAATGGTCTAATCAGCAACAAAAGGTATGCCAAATATGTACTAGAGCTAGCTTTCAACTGGTCACACTAGGATCCACGACGAGCAACAAAAGAAGGGCAATTATTTGAAAACAGTTTATAGAATAAAAGATAAAATTATCAAAACCGCCCATATATATAATCCGAAAACATGAAATTATCTATAAATTCATTCATATATATATTTAGGATTACTAAGAATCTAAATATCCCTAAACCGAGAAGGAATCTTATAAAATAATTCAAATATCTCTTCGCATCAATCTTCATGATAACATCATACAATCTTAATTAATATATAACCGTTCCTCTTTAAAGAAACTTAAAAAGAAAAATCTAAATATCCATAGATCTAGGAACTTAACTAAACCAGAAAATCTAAATATTTATAAATCGATAAATCTTTATATCTTTATACCAAATTAATATATATATATATATATATATATATTCCTAATAACATCCTTTTATTTTTATTATGAATTGCATTCATATAAATTTCATGCATATATATCTACACCGATATAATTTTCTCACATAATTAATATAATTTTCTCACATAAATAAATTAGGATGGCTCTAATACCAATTGTTAGAATTATCCTTAGATCCTAATTTAATGTGTGAGAAATTAAAATATGAATGCGGCGGAAGCGTACCTTAATTAATCGCATGAATCTTCTCTTTCCTTGTAATAGAAAAAGTCTTTAATCTTCTATTTCTTTAGACTTTCTTTATGTGGAATGATTCTTCCATTTGATGAGTAAATCAATGGATTTCTCTCTCTGTTGATGGAGACGCAAAAGAGAATTGACATTACATCAAATGGGAACCATAACCGTTATATATAACCAACAATAAGTTAGTTATTATGGTTTGACAATATCTAATTTAGCCCATTCATAAAATTAGAAATGACACTTAGGTATCCTCACTTTATATTCATGACAAATATACTCATAAGCCATAAACTTAATTTCACATTAGATCACATTATTTTGGCTTATATTAAATATGACATGTGCACAATTATTTATTATACAAGTAACCCTAAAAATTCCAACATTAACATCTAGCTAGCAGTTATAGTGTTAGATCCGCTAACTAGTTAGTTTTGTAACAGCTTGTTTTAGGAGTCGTATACTAAGACGAATATTGCAATGTAGTTTCAATCTATTTGAAATCATTTCTTCTTCTTCTATTTCAAGAATCCTCTGATGGAATGCGGAGAGAAAAATGAAATCAGAATCAACAGCTTCATTGATTTGGAATCCGCAGAAACTGTAAGAACATGGAAAGGTCATCTTCTATTACCAATAAAGTTGAATTTCATTAGGAAAATATAATTTTGGAAAATAATTCTAAACTGGTTTATCACAAACCATTATTTTTTTTTTCTTTTTTTCTAATCGTTTCCATTCAAAGTGCTTAGTGCTTTCGATATGAATCGAACTCGTGACTTATTAGTCTTTAAGTAGACTATTTTCAATGTTGGTGTATATATATATTTAGAAATAATTTTGATTCTCCGGCAACTTTAATGACTCCATCTTTTTATAATAGTAAAAAAATTATTAAGAATTTTTTTTAATAATGTGACAAAATAAAAAAATTTTTAAAAAAATCTAAACAATCCAAAATCAAGAAAAAAAAATTCAAATCAAATTACATTATATAATATATAATAGAAATTGTGAATTCCAGCCGACAAATTAAATAGAAACTAGAAGATTGGAGTTATGGAGAGATTCGGGATATTACCTCTTATTTTATATTTATTTATTTATTTTCTTTTAAACGAAGCGTTATTTACGTTATTTACGATATAATTCTTACGAATAATACGTGAATAAAAAAATTATATTATGCTAAGACAACGTTCGTAATTGTTACAAGAACGTGTAATTAACGACTCGCTTGTTTTTGCATTGTCGAGGAAGTCGCTTATTTTTGTATTGTCGAGGGTGACTCAAATTCACGTTGTGATATCCAAGTCCTTGGGTAGTTACTGGAAATTTTAAATTCAGACAACTAATATAACATGCATATTTGAGTTATTATCTCGATTATTTTATGGTAGTCTATCTCGTTGAAGAAAATTTATGGAAGATTCATTGATTATAGTGGTTCGATTCGTATCATTAATTATTATGATACTTTTTATCGTTTGTTTTGAAAATCCGTTAGAGTTGATTGAAAAGTTAATTATTGTTTTTTCATAAACTTAAGAGCTCAAATAAATAACGTACTGCTATTTTTTATTTTTTTTTACCATTCTTTTAATAATACACTTGAGTGCCCTTGCAAAATACTCAATAAAAATTTTTGTATTTATCTTCCGTCAAACTTTCAGTGATAGATGTTATAGTGACAACTGCAAACCCTACCTGATAACTTTGACGATCCTTTTGAAATTCGAAGACGTTACTCAAAAGTTTGTTTTACCTTTCATCCATAATTTTAATATTTTTTTTAATGTTCTCATGATTGATAACACTAATAATTCTAATTTTTCTTACATTTGTGTATTATCTACAAATTATTAACATTAAAATTATATATAACAAATATGAAATTGATAAATATTATATTATATTATATTATATTATATTATATTATATTATATTATATTATATTATATATAATATCTTAAATATTTTAAATCTAATAAAAATAATTATATCTCCTATTTTCTCATAAATAAAATAAAAATATTATCTCTTTATTCATTTACTTACACTATATAATATTTGTATAATATATATATATATATATAAATAAATTCACTCTCATGATAATAATATATATATATCTATAAAATTCCTTACAATAAAAAAATATATATATATATATATATATATATTTTCTTAATTTTTATATATATACTTATTTTCTTTAAAAAATAAATTTTTTTAGTACTTATCATATTAAATATAAAAATTACAAAAAAAAATAATTTATCTCCTGATTTATTTCTAAATATAATATTTGTATTAATATAATATATATTTTATTAAATATTATCTTCCTCATTTATTAAGATCTTATTTATTTCTTTATATAATATTTATATATAAATATTCTTTTTTCTCATAATTATATATTTATTATTAATATTTGTTATAATTATATTAAGACAGTAGTTTTAATTTTTTATTTATAATATTTATTATTAATATTTGTTATAAAAATAAATAAATATTTAATAATTATAAAAATAAATAATGTTTTAAATATGAGAAAGTGATACCCAAAAAATTTGGGAGAAGGAATGAGAATAGAATAGTGTCATCACGTCAATGGTTGAAAAAATGATAAAGGGTGAAGAAATAGAAAAAAAAAATTGTTATTTATTAGAGAGAATCATGCGACACATCATTCCCTTCTTGAAATTCTCTCGCATAATCATTTATCTTTAAATGTATTTATTTATGAATTAGGATAAGCTACTTTCCCATTTATATGTTAGAAGTGAATGGATAGAGAAAAGAGAAAATTAAATATTAAAATAAAATATCATATATATAATTTTTTAGGATTTAAAATTTAAGATTTATAATTTAAAATTTTAAATATTTAAAATTTAGAATTTAGAATTTTTATCTGTCATCCCTAATCCCTATAAACCCTCCCTAACCCATTCCTCAAAACCCTAAACTGTATAATCTAACGAATTCTCCTGTTTCTTGAAAACCCTAAATATATAATCTAACGAATTCCCCTGTTTCCTCACTTTAACCCTCTCATCTCTCTCAATTTTTTCTTCTCGTCTATCAGTACTCCTCAGGTAATCTGCAAATTTTATTACTGATGTTAATGTACTCTTGTTATTTCACATTAAAAACTATTTTATGGAATTTCAATTTCTTAATCATTCCCTAGATGATGATTCTAAGCCAAAAAAAAAGCTCATATTTTGATGTGCAGATGCAATTATTGTGATAGTTTCTTGATACAGGAACTAAGTTTTTTTTTTTGTAAATTCATTAGTTTTGGATAATGGCTTCAAATATGTATTTCACAATGATGTTTATTTATATTCTGGACATTGTTATATAACCATAATAGTTCATAAAGGATGATTTTATCCTAAAGCTATTGTCTTAATTGATACAACAGTTGTAAATTGCTGTTAAACTCTCCACTTACAATTTTCAGGGCAAGTAAGAGGATTAGGGTTTAGAATGGAAGGTGGTAATGGAATGTTAGAGCAGTTATCAGCAGAGGGTGCCAGATTCCTTGAACAAGGAATTGGGTTGTTATTCTCTCGATGGAATGCACTTCAGATGGCTGTTGCAGACAATTGGGGAGGGGGTGATTCTATACTGAAGTCACAGAATTTTGCTGCAGAAGTTTTATTATGGTTCACCCATCCGAACGAAGCAGTACTATACATAGATGATTTGGAAGATATTCTGGACGAGTCGATGGTTTCATTATTCGATTCTGAGATAGAAGACAACAGTATTGAAGATATTGCTGAGAAACTGATGGTGATGCATGAAGAATGTTTGCAGGGAAATTATAATTCAATTCAAATATTATTGAATGATGATGTTCATCATATTAGACAGGCAGCTGCTGCTGCTGCTGCTGATGTTGTTGATGAATTTGAAGCAATGGTACTTGTGGAGAATCCTGGGCCTCAGGCTAGAGTTGATGAGCCTAATGCTCCTGAAGTAGATGAAGAAGGATGGAGAATAGTTGGCCCTAGAAGGAGAAGAAGGAACTAGCTAAGGATGGACAATTGCTCTTCTTCTCAAGAACAGAATTGGATGTGTTTAATTATTTGTGTTAGGTAGATCTACTAGTTTTTGTTTATAAAGCCATGGATACTATAATTAAGTTCATATGTTTCCTGTTTTTCTTTGATTGTGGAAAACATGGGGTTAACATAAATTCAACTCAATGTTACTATTTTTTATATCAATGATTATACATCTTATTATGAATGATCTGGGTGATATCTTTTATTTGGGTTGTTTGATCAAACCAATGGTAAGTTTAAACAGCTTTTTGTGAGTATTTCTATTGATTGTGTTTTTAATGAATTTTAAGTATATATATATATATATAAAAGTAATGAGGGTTGAATCTTAATTTGTAAATATATTTATATATTTTATTTATTAATTTATTTATATATATTTTTTGAGTGATAATAAAATATATAAATATATATATTAAAATATATATTAAGAGAAATAAGAATTATCTAATAATATATATTTTTAAATATATATTTATTAAAAAATAGAATAATAATGGGAATATAAATAAATCAAATAATATATATATATATATTAAAAAATATATATTATATTATATTTTTGAGAATAATAATAGAGAATGAATAAATCAAATATATAAATATTTATATTTTTTAAATATATATTATATTTTATATATATATATATATATATATATATATATATATATATATATATATATATATATATATATAAAAGAATAAAATATTAATTATAAAAAATATTAATTATTTTTTAATTTAATTAATTATTTCTTTCATTTATTAATTTATATATATATATATATATATATTTTAAGTTAATAATTAATTAATTTATATATATATTTTTGAGATAAGTTATAATACTTAAACCAAATTAATAAAATATATAAATATATATATTTTTTTAAAGTAATAGGGGAAGGAAATTAGAAGAATGAATGAGAAATGGAATTAATTAAAAAAAATCAACATTTTCTCAGTAAGTATATTTGTTTCGTCACTCCTTTCCTTTCAAATTTTCTCCTTGAAATACTCCCTCACTATCCTTTTTCTTTTTAAGATATATTACCATTGATTTGTATTATTTAATTATATTCACAACATTTATTGAGTGAATATTTTTAATTAAGTATAATACAATTATATATTATTTTTTTAATTTTAATAATTTTTATTATATAAAATCAATTTTCTTTTATATGTAACAAATATACATAATAAAAAATTTTTAAAAAAAAATTACTAAATATTTATTTTAATAATAATAAATTTAAAAAATAAAATTATTTAATTTAAAATTAAAGAGGAAAAAATACTCTTAACATTTGCTTAGGCCTTATTTAAATAATTTTTAAAAAAATCAAACATCATTTCATTCTCTTATCATCAAATTAATCTATTTATTAATTAAAATACATATTATTTTAAATTATTTTATTTATATATCAATACCTTCTTTTACCAAAAAAACATTCTCACATTCTTAAAATCATTACCAATCATTATTTTCACTCTTAGTTATTTCAATAAATCTAACCGATCAATGATTTAAAGGGAAAATTGAGGAAATGACCCCACTGATAGGGGGAATAACCGATTGTGTGAGTGCATAATTTAAATAGCGTTGATGACCCTTTTTTTAATGACAATTGTACATTTGCGTAACGCAACTCCAGTTGCGTGACGCAACCGGAATTTTTTTTTTCAATTTTTTTTCGTCTCGCGATTGCGTGATGCAACTGGTGTTGCGTGACGCAAAAAAAATCATAATTAAAATATTTTGAAAAATAAAAAATTGACGCAACTGGGGCATTTTCGTCCAAAAACAGTAAAAGGGGTCACTAGTGCTTTTTTTTTATCCTATGCACTTTCCGCATTTCACACATTTTATAGGGTTATCTCCTCAAATTCCTCGATTTAAAAAATTAAAAAAATGTATATAATATATAATATTTTAATTTTTTTAAATTTAAAATAAAGTTCAGTAGAAAGAACAATATCTCCTCTTACAATTCGATGAAAAAAAAAACGCTTAAGTAACTCAAGTGGAAATATTGATTTACGAGAGAAAACTCTTTCATTTTTTGTATTAATTTGTAAGAAATTATTCAAAATATTGTATTTTTGAAAATAAAAATAGGTCATTTAGAAATTTATTAATAATAATAAACAAAACTTAAAAAAGTATATGTTTTATTTTTCATTTGTTTCGGTCAGTTTCTTCACGGAAATACTGTTAAAATCGCTTTGAAAAAAATTCACACAATTTAATTTGATTTATTGATAAATTAGAAGGATGTTGTGTTCAAATTCTAAAGAACTAAAATTCACTAATTTAATTTGGTGCTCTTTGTTGAGTTTGGTTTATTGGTTTCATAAATCATGGTCATTCACTTTGACCAATTTAGTTGATTCTCCATTCAATTTAGACTGATTCTGTTTAGAAGATTTTGTCGATTTTAGTTACTAACAAGCCTAAAATTTAAATTTCACTAGATTTTGGTTTATTTCTCCTTATAAACCCTCCTTTGCTAATATGTAAATCATTCAAATTCATAAACTAAACTATATAAGTTATTCAACTTTTTCATGTATATATATAATCTTCTCTTTTCTTTCTTTAGGAAAATGTTTTAGAAAAGTTGTAAAACATTCATTTTTGACTTCTTGGATGGTTTTTTTCTAGCATCAGAGGGTGTCATGTTTTACTTTTCACCGGTCAAAATTTAGTTGTTGTATTTTTGTTCGATAAGGCATATTATTCAGCCGGATTGAATTATTTATCTCTGATTTTTGTGATCCAAATAATTTTCTCAATCTTCGCTAGATTATTTATTGCTCATATCCTCTAATTGTGTTGGTGATGTTTTTTCAAATCCGTGTCCGTCCCCTTTTTAACAGGAAAATAAATGAAATTACTAGATCGTTAGTTGTTTTTCATTTTCCAATAAAGAGTCAACGAATAAGATCTTTCAGTTGGAGGCCCTCTTACATGTATCCTCCCATTATTTCTACAGGTTTCTCACTTTTGTTACCATATATGTAGATGATGGTCAAGCATGACCTTTTCCGACGTTGTTTACCAACCATCGGTTAAGGACAAAATTCAATGTTGCTCAGAATATTTTGTATAGATTCTTCTGACACCGTTTGATTGATTTGTTTGACTTACTCTACTTCGTTACTAATCGTTATGGATCTTTGAAGTCACACTAAAAAAAATGACAAAATTGTTCAATCATTATTATTATAACTAGCATCTATCATGTGCATTTGCACGAGTAATAATATAAAAAATAGTGAAAAAAATATTACGGTAAAAATGTTTATGGCGAATCAACCCACAATCCGACCCAAGTATCCATTTACTCTCACATATATATCCAAATTAACCACAGCTCTCGACCCGGCAATCCGGACACTTTAAAAATTAAGCATCAATATATATATATAGATTAGTTAGTTAAACAGTTGAACTTATATTTTTAAAATGTCTCGTTCATTAAATTTGGCGTTGAATTTGAAATATAAAGTGTTAATAGTCTAGTTGGTTAAAAGGTTGTATTTGTTTTGTTAGGTTACAAGTTCGAATCATACCTATAGCATTTTAAATTTTATTTTTAACCGTTTTAAGTTTATGGGCGGGTCAACCCACAATCCGACCCAAATATCCATTTATTCTCACATATATATCCAAATTAACCACAACTTTCGACACGGACACTTTAAAAATTAAGCATCATTATATATAGAGAGATTAATTAGTTAAAAAGTTGAACTTATATTGTTAAAATGTATCGCATTCATTAAATTTGGTGTTGAATTTAAAATACAAGTGTTATTAGCCTAGTTGGTTAAAATGTTGTACTTGTTTTGTTAGGTTGCAAGTTTGAATCATACCTATAACATTTTTAATTTTATTTTTAACCGTTTTAAGTTTATGGGCGGGTCAACCCACAATCCGACCCAAGTATTCATTCACTCTATAAATATATATTCAAATTAACCACAACTCTCGACCCGGCAATCCGGACACTTTAAAAATTAAGCATCATTATATATATATATATATATATATATATATATATATATATATATATAAATTAGTTAGTTAAAAAGTTAAACTTATATTGTTAAAATGTCACGCGTTCATCAAATTTGGTGTTGAATTTAAAATATAAAGTGTTATTAGCCTAGTTGGTTAAAGAATTGTAATTGTTTTGTTAAGTTGCAAGTTCGAATCATACTTATAGCATTTTTAATTTTATTTTTAACCGTTTTAAGTTTATGGGCGGGTCAACCCACAATCCGACCAAGTATTCATTACTCTCACATATATATATCCAAATTAACCACAACTCTCGACCCGGAAATCCGGACACTTTAAAAAATTAAACATCAATATATATATATATATATTTTAATTATTGCAACTATGTCATATTATTAGCACCTAATTTTTATTTAGTTATTTTATTTTTGTTAATATTATTCTACAATTAAATTTTTGATATGTAATTCCTTGTTTGAATTATTGAATTAAAAAAAAACTTTCAACGTCTTTATGTGTGTGAGGCGGTTTTAAATTTATATTCTCTAATTTGAGACATAATTTTTTTTAAATTTGACTGCAAAAGAGGGAGATAGATGTTAGATGATATCTGTGTTTTTATTCAGATTTAAAAAAAATATATTATAAATATAAATATATAACATTATAAATATATTTTTTTTTATATATATAAAAAAGTGTAATTTTATCAAAAATAATATATTTTGTTTTGTTTGAGAGATTCTCGAAATCGAAAAAATCAGAATGATATTTTACAACGAAAACAGAAAAATAGATAGCTTCATTCATTTGGAATTAGAGATTATAATAGGGCGGTTCGGACGGGTGTATTTACATTCTCGTCCCGTTTTTATTTCGGGAATTTTTTATTACCATCTTCGTCCCGTTCAGTTTCGGAGAATCACCGCGAGATATCTTTTATACCATATTCTATAAAATAAAATTATATAAACGATTTTTTTAATATAATATATATGGTAATATATTGAATATTTATATTATAATAAAACTCTTATAAAATATAATAAATAAATAAATATATTGATAATTTTATATATTTAATTGTGTTTTTAGTATTCGGGATATAATTAAGGTAAAATCAGGACAGTTCGAGGCGGGGACACAAATATCATCCATGCACCCTTCCCCGTCAACTACCACCCTTCCCAGTCAACTACGGGTCAAAACCCCAAACGGTTTAGTTAGTAATTTGTTTATAATTTTTATTGTTATAATATTATTATATATTTTAATTTAAAATAAAGTTTTTTAATTTAAAATAAAGTCCTAATGTCCGTATTTTGATTACAAAGAACAATAATCTCTTTTTACAAGTCCCTGAAGGAAGAATGTGTATGAAATACAGGATAACATTGATGATACCATATAATTTAAAAAGGCAGACCAAGAGAAGAAATGTTAGGGCTGATATCCTGAGCTACACGAAGAAGATGCTCCAAGTTTATTTCTGGGTAGTGCTGCAATAGCTTCAAATTCGCCATGAAATCGCCTTTCACAAGTCTTTCCTTCACACAGAGCAGCATTGCACAACATACTCTTAAAAGCATTTCCTAAACACCAAAAAAAACACAAAAATCATCTCAATTGTAACAAATTATAACCAAAAGAACGAGAGATATCGAAAACCTGAACACCATATGGATTGCTAAGAAGTGTATCCCATATTCTCAAGATTGAATTGAAATCAAATTCTTGAGTTAGTAACAATGTGATCCATCTGAATCCATAGAACTGCGCCTTAACCTTTGTTGTCAATTCAAGATGTTGCCACAGCTCTTCATCATGTTCTTTAAGTAACTCGAGTAGACGGGCAAGAGTCGAATGGATCCCAACAGAACTGTTGTCAAATTGTTCACAAAAGTGATCAACAGAATCACTCAATAGCCTAACAAAACAACAAAAGCTGTCCGCTTCTGCATTTTCCTGATAAACATCACCCAATTAACAATTAATTAATCATATTATGAAGGAATTGATCAAACTCAATCTTACAGCATTTTGTTCATCAGAATCCATGCTGAAAATGTAGTACAATGGTGCCAAAACCTCGTTCATCCCTTGCACATAACGGATTGCAGGGTTAATCTTGGCAAACAGGAGAAGAATATTTCTCATTGCCTCCTACAAACCAAAACCAACTTCATATTAAAGTTATTGATACTCTTCTTAGTTCTCCTTGGTTTCAGACTAAGAGTTTTGCTGACATAAAGTCAATTACACATGAGCTCCATAAAGTGTTTTCAAATTGGCGTACCTTTTATAGTATTTGTTTGATTTCTAAACAACATTTAAACTAAAAAGGCATATACCTTGGTCTTCTTGCTAACCAGAGTGTCTCCGGAGAAGAATTTAATGTCGGGATGTGTACGTTGTAGATCACGATCAATCTGATTAGCAATTTCTGTAAACTGCAAACAAGACGATCAGCAATTTCTGAGGAATGTCAAATGAAATGCCTGTCGAAATATCTAAAGAATACGAATTAATAATTGCCTCGAAATACTTATTCCAAGCACTGGTTTCTCCAAGGCTTAAAGGATGATCAAACTCGTCATTGTGTGCATCTTTTCCGTTTCTTTCTGTCTAAACCAATTCTCAACATATTAATCGAGACACATTACAAGTTAAGAAAAGTTTCAACAATATGAATCTTACAGGGCTTGAGAGAAACTCTTCTTTTAGCTTTTGGTATTTCAGTCGATTATCATTCAATTCTTTCTCCCATAAGTCTCTTGAAGATGGTAGATATCCTAGAAGAAGCTGCAATTCAAAATTTAAAAACACCCATCAATGTTAATGAATGAATGGTGCATTAGAATTTGTACTGCTATAAGAACCTTCCAGGTTGTTGCTCTTAGGGTTCCTCCATCAGGAAGTCCAGTACCGGCGATTCTCTGCAGTTTTTCCAAGTTGATCTCTTTCTGGGAAAGCTGGAAATTGAAAAATCAATCATACCCTATGAGCGAAAACACATTAGCTTATTTTTTTGAAGTTACCTCGTATTCAAGATCAGATCTTTTCTCATCTGCCGCAATCGATTCCAACGCGGACGGCGGCGGTGCAGTTTCCTTGATGGATTTTGGAGTTACCCAGTTCTCTGATTCAATAGTGGGGGACTTATCGGAGGTTTGATGGTTTTCGAATGTGGAATTGGGATGATGAAGAATATCAAGTTCTTCTCCGGAATCCAAGATCTCGCAAGACCCTTGTTTTTCTCCTTCAAATCCTCCGACCAGATTTCCGAGCAGGTCTGGGAAGACCCAGATGGCTTTCTCGGGTATCTTGAGTTTTCTTTTGAGAATCATTGGGAAATAAGGAAGGATGGGTATATTTCCATGGAGAAAGTACGGAAGATGAAGAGTTTTGCTTCCATGGATATGTTTCAAGGTTCATCTTCTCACTCTGCCCTAAAGTTTTTTTTTTTTTTCCTTTCTGAGGAATGGTAGTTAATCGGTTGACTGGTTGGGTTGGATTTCCTTCTGAGTAATGGTAGTTAATCGGTTGACTGGATGGTTTGGTTTTGTTTTGTTTGGCTTGGCTTGGCTTGGCTTGGCTTGGAATTATTGTTCTTGATACATGTGTTAACCTTAAGGTCGATGACTTAATTTTTTGTTTTTTTAATGGTTGATGTAAATTAAAATTGATAAAAAAAATGTTAAAACATTGCCACAAAGATTAATGTAAAAATAAAAATATAAAAAGAATAATAATATAATACAATCACGTTACCCAATATGTTATCGAGCTCTTAGATATTTAAAAAAAAAAAAAATTTCTGACCGAATTTATCGACTTTTCAAAACGAATATTAGAAAACATCATAAGAATAATATTATAATGATACAATCGGATAACTACGATCATTAAAAATTCGACGATTCTCTCAAACTATTAATTTATCGTAAAATAATTTGAATGGTAATCTAAATATGTAGACATATCATATCAGGTGCATCAACCCAAACTTTTTGTCAACTATCAGAATATTAAGGCATCAACTAGTGAATCTCAATAATACACTACAAAATACTACAAATATTATTAAAAATATTAGTAATCTCTCAACAATGCAAAAATAATTGAGTTATCGATTCAACATTCTCTTAACACATACAACTTGTTTGCGTCGTACCAAAAACAAACTCTATTATGAGAAAAATTATTTCTAATGATTAATCATTTTTTATATCTAATTCAACTAGCGAAACTACTAAACCGATGATAAAATATTTCTTTAATTGTGTCATTTTTACATATAACGATAGAAACAAACTCAAAATACGTCGCAGCTAGACTTTTATCACTACACCAAATGTCGTCCTAAAAAGTGATCGAAAATCTATCCCACACAATGAATTTAGACTGCTCACGAAAAATTTTCCAAAAAAATAATTTCCCCTCCAAATGATATATCCCGCTAAATAATTAGATATTTTGGTGAACCAACCAGACCAATTTTTATCATACTTTAATCTGATCATCGATGACCAAAAACTATTTGGCTTAGTTGCAAATTTACTATATCATTTCGATAGAAGAACTTTATTAAAGGAAATAAGATCTCGAATATACAAACCTAATTGATCTTTAAAACATTTTATCTTATCTCAACTAACTAGATAACAAAATGACGAGTTAGAAAATACTCATAAAAATTTACACATTATTTTCTCTATTTTCACCGACACACTTTTGAGAAAATGAATAAAGACATCATATATGTGGGCATATATGACAACACTTTTAATGAGAATTAGCCGACCCCTTTACGTTGATTTTGTTTTTCCATCTAGATAACTTAATAATATTTTAGTGATAATTGGGTCTCAATAGACATTGAATCGTAAGTTAGCACCCAATTACATACTACGATAAGTTGACAGAAGAGCACAAATTCTGAATCCCAAAACATTTGTCAAATTCATCCTTCTTCTATTCGAAATATAATCTAAGAAAAAGATGTATGACTTATTAAGATTAAATCAAAATCGGAATAGGCATTGAGTAACTATAAAATATTCCGAAAATGCTTAAAATTCGTATAGGTGACATGAACCATATAAAGTGTGTCATGAGAAAAAATGAAATGTGATATGACAAAATGATTTTATTTGTCCCATAACTCACTTCACGGACGAGTCCCTAGTTTTTGACGAATGTCATTATTATTTTTGGAGGACTTCGATAACAATGGAAAAAAGGAGAGAGTGGATCACCATGCTCGGGTGTTCTCAAAATATCCCTTAGAACTCTCATTTACAATGATAGAAAATTAACCATCGAGAGGTAAAATATAATCTAGCAAATCCATTTCACACAAATCTCATTATGTCCATTAAATCCAACGAAACTCGTAATTGACATGATCATAGGCTTTAGATGTCTAACTTTACAAAATTACATTTGTTGCCTCTTGAGTTAGTTGAGTCAATGCACTCATTAACTATTAATATCGCACCATAAATTTGACGACCTCTAATTAACGTTATTTGATTACTAGATATAATCGTCTTTAACAATCTTTGTAATCTGTTGACCAAACATTTTGAGACAATTTTATAGAAAGACAAAATGTGACTAATAGGACTAAAGTTCTTCACGTCAATAGTTCCTAAAGCTTACGAATTAGTCATATCAAAATAAAGTTTCAACTCTTGTCAAATGATGAGAAACGATAAAAAATGATCAATTGCTTCCATAATTCTAGGTTTAAGGAAATGTCATACCTTTAAATAAAAGTCAAAGTAAACTCGTCGCGTCCCCACACTTTATCACTTCTGCACCCCATAATTCATCAACCTCCTCCGTCGAAAAACAAGCCTCCAACATATATTTTATGTTATAATAATTGAATCAAAAGTAATACCATTCAATTTAGATATTATCTTAAATGATTCTTGAAATAAACCTTATATAACTTGATAATACTCATAGAAATTTTTGGTTCACTATAATAAATTTTCCCCTCAATCGAGATGAAATTAATCACATTATTTTTTGTTCGCGCGTTAGAGATCTAATGAAAATTTTTGGTGATTCTATCCCAACTCTTAACAATGTAGCTCTACTATGCCAGCGTGCCCAAATTTCTTCATCTTTACACAAAGTGAGCAACTTACAAATAATGTGAATTCAAAAATTAACCTCCTCCATAGAGAGTTTTATATCTCCTTAGTCCCATCAACGACATAAATTTTATTACATAAGTCATTGATTTTAGCATAAAATATAGCATAGTCTCTCACGAACAAACTCTTGAGAAACTTACGCGGATTACTTAGGTTCACAAAGAGATTACTCGATAAAGAATTAACCAACCGATCTCACCCACCATCACACGCGGTATAAAATCTTCATTGACCAACTATTTATTTTTGAATCTAAATGGTTGACATGTTCACCATCAATCGATGTTCCATTAAGATTAGTCGGTGATCTGAACAACTTCATTGAAGAACCTTTTAAAATATATTAGAAACCCTTTAAAATTTGATTCATTAATTAGAAATTTGTTGTTACATAAGTTAAGGTCTTCAATTGTCCATGATGACTTTATTGATCAAACTAAATATTTTTTTTGGTTCAAAACCCGAAAAATTTGGACAATCCTTCTTACAATGGAGGAGGAGGAAGACTGACTATGGTTGATTTGAATTTCATGGCATGGGATTAGACTAGATTGGCTTATTAATTTAGAGTCGATCGGGGGAGTCCATTTTTCTAAAAAAACTTAAGAACTTAATAATATGTTGAACGATGTATTTGTATTTTGTATCTATTTTTATATTATATATTATATATATATATATATATATATATATATATATATATATATATATATGAAAAACAGTTTAATATCATTTCATTAAGAAGCCCAAAAAATGGGAGAATCAATAATCAAAACTAGACAAATTACCCTAGTTTTGATTGTAAGATGACAAATAAACAACCTAAAAGTTTATGAATGGTAGTATTCAAACCACATTACAAACACATATTACAATGAACAAAGACTACAATCTATCTATCACAACATGTGTTGTCTCCATATCCGCTTTTTTGACCATATTGTCTTCTTCCAATTCCCTTCTTTTCTCGTTCTTTATGAAGGGAGATTGAATTGAAGTATATGATGATGTATGTCTACTCACATTCTTTAATCTTTCTCTTTATGAACCTGTACTAATATGATAAAAGATATTATTCTTCGGGATTTCAGGGTTTCTGTCACCACTTTTCTCGGCTTTTGAGGATTAACAACCTTAGTTTCCTCTTCACTTTCCTCCACTACATTCTTATCACTACCTTCATATGATTTTCCCTTACTTTCATTTCCTAATTCTTCCCCTTTTCTTTCCTCCGATTCTTCTTCTTTTTCATCATCTTCTTCTTATTCCTTCTACTTCTTCATCTTTCCTTTTCTTCGATTCTACATCATTCCCATCATCTGCATCTGCATCTTCATCTTTAGCTTCCTCATTCTGACTGATTCTTTAGTTTCAGCCTTCTTATCCTGTTCCTGAACTTTTAGTTTTTCCTGTTGTTCTTCAATTGATTTTAAACATTTATTATTGGGATATTCAAAAGTATTGCAGAACACAAATTTGTTTGGCCTCGATCTATTTATACGTAATATCCATGTCTGTGAGTTTGCCTCTTCTGTCAACTACTATCATCTTTGCTGGTAAAGTGTTTCTAGAATGCATTTCAATACTTATCCTAACATATGTGATGTGTTTACTTTCCTCTATTATTGGGTCCATATACAATGATTTTCCCTAAGAGACTAGTGACCTGGCTAAGTGCTTCTGTATTATACATATGAACTAGAATGTTCCTTAGTTTGAACAAAATTTGGTATGTTTCATTCGGTTTAGTGAGTAAGTTCATACATTCAGACCATTTTCCAGCTTCATACAGTTTGACCTAACATATGTGTGTCCCAACTTCATAATATTTTCTAGATTTGTTCTCTACTTGAATTTCAAGAAATAGAGATCGTGGATATTTCTCAATACATTTCCCAGTCCCATATGCTCCAATTGTTTTAGAAAAGCATCCTTAATGACTAGGAAATATACACGATTCATACCTATGTAGTTCCCAACAACTACATTTTTTTCATTTTTTAATGTATTTTCCTCCACTTCAACATGTAATTTAAACTCAAAAGGGGATTTAAGAATCTCAACTTTTGCTTTAAAATCTCCCAAGTATGTTTAGACTTTATATTTTTCCTAATCTTCAACTTTCTGTTCTACATTTTTCTTTCAGACTTCATTAACTTTCCAGCTGTAATTACTTATGATATTGTAGGTCTTGTTTTTGGGCACTTCATAAGCTTCCTCATTGTTTTCATAGACCAACTAACTATCTTCTTATATTCCTTTTGTTTTAGTAAGTTCCAATCCTGAAGATAATGAATATTGAGTTTGACAATAGTTTATTGTGTTTTTTCCTTACTTAGCACAATCTCTCTTTTCTTTTCTTGAAACAACAATTTCGTAATTTGATTATTGAGTCCTTAAAGATTTTCTCTTTAGTTGTATCCAACCTTCCATATTTTATCATTTTTTTATTTCAGACTTCAAACTTTCAGTTTCATTATGCATATTTTCCTCAATTTTCTGAGAGCTCTGTTTCTATTCTGTTTCATCTATCATTTTTTGCTTGAATCAATTTTCACGAAATCATGCACTTCTTTTGCCTTATTCGTATATTTTCTCCCCATCTTAACAGAAGACTAGATAATGTAGGAAATCAAGAATGCAAACAACTCAACTAAACTCAATTTACTTACAACCGAGAATAATCTACGACCATGAATGACCGTAGACTAGCGAACTAGTGACCTTGTTTCACAACCCAACGAACTAACGACCGAAAACAATCGATGACCGAGAGCAATCACGACCCAAGCGAACTTATCTCAAACAACCTTAGCGACCTTATTTCCAATTTCCCAACCCAAGATTCACGACACAAACGAACAATTTCCAGACGAACGTGTCACACATGCCGATCATGCCAATTGTGTCGAACGTACCGACGATCGTGACTCCGACCATATTTCTCGTAACCTACAACAAAATCAAACAATAGAATTTTGCGCGACCGTTCCAACTTTGTCGAACGTGTCGACCGTGCTAATCGTGTCGATTGTATCGAACGTAACAGATGTGCCGACGATCGTAATTCCGACGACGATTCTCCTCTAGGGTTTTCTTTATCAACCAGAACATCCTATAATGTTTATGTCATTAGGTTTAAATAACTCTAATTTTATTAATTATAATATATTGACTATTCAGAAAAATATTATAATATAAAAAGTATTTGAACAACTTGAAATATATAGTTAAAAAGAAGTGGTATATAGATGCCCATTCATATTCTCCACTTATTGGCAAATTTAATAAAGAGCAATATTTTGGTCAAAGTTAACTGACTTCAGCTTTCTCCTTTTTCAGTGGTATATATTCGCATTTTTTTCTAAAATTAATAAATATTTATTTTAAAAATAAAAAATGAATTATAAAAGTTAAACAATGAGTTTTTTTAATTAATTTAATTGATTAAAATAATTTCACAATTATTACTAATCTATTATATATATTAAACAAGTAATATCTAATAAATAGTTTAGATTTGAATAAAATAAAAAAGTTAATGGGCAGAATAAAAGGGAGCCAATTGCCCGATTTCATGTGGTCCATTTAACAACTCTTCTTCGTTACTGCCACGTCACATGTGACACGTAGCTTCTCCAAATTCCAACTGCTCCAACTAACGACTTGTTTCATCGTTACCGCCACGTCATACGTGCCACGTAGCTTCTCCAAACACACCCAAATTTCAAGGAAACAAACGCAAAAAAAAAAAAATAGGAAAAAAAAATCTTTTGAGAACGCTCTGTCTTCCACCTGTTCCATCCTTATCCTAATTAAAGGAATAATTTAACCAAAAATAATAATAAATGTATAATGTCCTTGTCCATTTTTTTTAAAGTTTTGTTTGATGAATCATTTAATTAATTTAAACCAAAATATCAAATTATTACTGGTATAAATTTCACAATAATTTTATTTTTTTTAATATTTCAAATATACAAACTTGAAAACATTAATTATTGTGCTCTATAGTGAACTAATAAGTCTTCATTATAAATTTTAAAATATTATGATATAGAATATTATAATCATTTTAGCAAAGTAATTCAACATAAAATTAAATAATTTACATAATCTCCAAAATAAAGTTGCATCAAATGAGTTAAATTTAATAGATTATAATTCAGTGTTAAACAAGTCATTAAAATAATCTAAGTTATAAGAATAAATCCTATAAAACTAAATGTTATTAGTATTTTCACTTCAAATTTCTTAAATAAAGATGTAAGTGATAACTTTATAATGTACTGTAAACTCCTTATATTAAAAAAAATATCAAATATCAAATATTAAATATATAAAAAATATATATAATGTATAGATTTATTAAAATATATAATAATGTTCTATTTATTTTAGTGTTAATTACTCTTGTATTAAGTTTTATTATTAAACCGAATTAGGCTTGAATTAACTCAAATATAATTTTAATCATCTTTCATATATCATATCTTTGATTCATCAACCAAATATTAAAATATATTATATTTTAAATTATTATTATTATTTATTTTATTTATATATATTAATACTTTTAAATCATTTTATCAAAAATAATCATTATTTTATAATTATTCATGATGATTTTTTTTTCTACTTATTCAAATAAGCTTCAATCCAAACCACCTCTTATATTCAATAACTTAATCAATTAAAATTTAAAATACAAATTGTCTTTTTATTTTCTTTAATAAATTTTTTCTATTAAATCATAAATCTCCATAGAAATCAAAATAATAAAATAAAATCATTACATCTATTAGTTGAAGCTCCTTTGACATGGCCCATGAGGTCTTCTAGATTTTACTAGAATTTTATTTGACTTTTTTATAATTTATTTTTATCATATCACCATCTTCCTTAATTACATATAACTCATATCATTAATTAAAATATGATTTCTTTAGTTTTATAAAATGTTAAATTATTTTTTTTTATAGTAATTTAAAGAACTAAAAATCAAAATATTTATATACTTTTTTAAGACAAAACCAAAAATACCTCAAAAATCAATATCCAGCCCTAAGTGATAGAGTGGTTGTGAAACTACTACTGATAATCAATTATATATTTAAATAAGATCTAAGAGATATACTAAAAAAATGTTTTTATTTTTATTTTTAAATAAGTCGGTTATTTATTTATTTAAAATATGAAGAGATATTTAATATACACAAGTGGTTGAGAGAGTGGGTTTTTAGAAGAAGAATTGACTGGAATATATCAAAGAGATATGCCGCCCGTTGAGAATATTCGTATAGTAATCGCCGCATATTCTTCTCCAGTCTCCTCCACCACCATTATTATATATCGCCAGTTTCTTCACTTTTCCCCCTCTCTCTCTCTCTCTCTCACACACACACACTCACACAGTACTATTTCCGGCACCCGGCCGGCCGGCAAAATGAAGTTCGGAAAGAATCTCAGTACCCAGATCGAAGAAACTTTACCTGAATGGAAAGACAAGTTCTTGTCTTACAAAGACCTCAAAAAGCAGCTCAAGCTCATTCAGCCCAAACCCATCGCAGATAATAGACCTGCCAAGCGCCCCCGCCTCTCAACTTCCGGCGCCGGCGAAGAAGAAGATGATATTTCCAAAGAGGAATCTGATTTCATTCAATTGTTGGAGGATGAGGTGGAAAAGTTCAATACTTTCTTCGTTGAGAAGGAGGAAGAATACATCATCAGATTAAAGGTATTTCTTAATTTGATGTTTGAACTGTCTTACCTTCAATTAGGTTTCTAGTTTTTGACAATTTCTGGTTGGGAATAGGATTTGCAAGAAAGGGTAGCAAAAGCTAAAGAGAATGAGATTGAGAATGAAGAGATGAGAAGAATACGAAAAGAAAACGTGGATTTCCATGGTGAAATGGTTTTACTTGAGAATTACAGTGCTTTGAATTATACAGGAATAGTGAAAATCTTGAAGAAATATGATAAAAGAACAGGAAGGATTCTTCGCTTACCTTTCATTCAAAAGGTTCTTCAACAACCCTTTTACACGACAGATGTTCTGTATAAGCTTATTAAGGAATGTGAGGCTATGATTGATCGGCTCTTCCCTGCAAACGAGCAGTGTCCGGCGCCGGCGCCGGCAGAGGTTGAAGAAGAAGAAGGAGAGTCAAAACAGAGCTTGTATATGAAGAGTACAATGTCTGCTTTGAGAGCTTTGGGAAGAATTCGAAGTGGAAGTTCAACTGTAAGTGTGTTTTCATTGCCTCCTCTGCAACTTGGGAGCATTGTCTTAGAACAAAAAGTGGCTGAATAGATCTAGATTCTTAATTATGATACATGAATGTATGTTGATTATTAACATGTTTACTATAATCTTGTTTTGCACTACTAATTATGTTAACTGTTATAGTTTGGTGAAAATAGCCGACAAAGGCAGAGAAATGAAGAAAGAAAACAGGGCAGATGTTCTGCTCTTAATATTTTGTTTACTATTTTTAAACTATAATTTACCATACACATTTGAGTGAAAATTAAAATCATGGGTTAATTTTACAAATCCATTCATTATTTATTTTTACTTAGCTCATCCGATTAGTCTTATGAGTCACGTTTTTTAGTTTGTTGGGTTAACCATCATGTTTAGTTGGATCAAAATTTTCATCTCTAAATTTTGTAATCGGAATAAAATCTAGTTTGTTTTTAATACCCTCTTATTGTTATTGTTGGTGATATTTTATCAAGTTTGTGTCCGTTCATTTTCTTAGTTAGAATTATTTTTTATTTTAAATAACGAGTTACTCAAACTAATTTTTCATATGGAGACCCTTTCATAGAGGATCCTATTACGATGAATCCTACTATGATTTGTATTAGTTTTTTTTTATTATTTCGACCATATATGTAAATATCTTTTTTTTTTCATTGCTTACCAACTCTTGACTAAAGATAATTTTTAGTGTCGCTAAAATATTTGATAAAAAAAAATTCGATACCATTTCGTTGTTTGTTCGTCTTGTTTTACTTTAACAATAATTATTTAAAAATTTAAATGAGTTCGTTTTTGGAGGGTCCAACAAATTACGTACGTAATCTTTGAATATTATCTATTGATTTTTTTTTTAAAATTATTCATACAATTTGATGTTTAAATCATAAATTGTTTATTTTGACTTTATAAATATTATTTTATATTATTTACTAACTAATTTCTTATTATATTAATAAAAGAGTTAATTTAATATCGAAGATGGAAAAAATTCCTTGAGCAATCAAAATAATATTAAACACTTGAGGTTACATAAGAAACAAATGGTGGAGAAATTTCTTAATTAGACCAACTTAGGCAAATAGTATGCCATTTGACACAAAGTTATTTCTCTCTTTATAAAAAACAAATAGATCACACACTATATATATAGATAATATATAATATATAATATATAAGAAGATATGGTTATTGAAACAAGCCTTGTTTTGTGCACAAAAAATTTAAAATTGAAACTCTTGAACAAGTTTAACATCATCTTGCATCTTCACTAACATTTGGGAAGATCTTTGGGAGGGGAAAGAATAGATTCATTGGGTCCCTTTCCATTGTCCACCAAAAAAGCCATCTTTAATCCCCATGTTGTATGAACTTCTAAGTGACAATGCATGAACCAAACTCCTAGTGACATAAATATTCGCATTAAATATGGTGAAACATTGAAACATAAAACATTGAATTTCAATCAAAGTATTAATATTACCTGGATTATCTGCTTGAAATCTTATGGCCACCCATCCGCCCGAGGGTACGCTAACAGTATTCCTCTCGACAGGATCCACGAGATTGAATTTCGTCGGATCCTTGCTCGAGTTATAGTTTCCCAGCCCTTTTCCCACCACGAAAAAGTTAAACCCGTGAAGATGAACCGGGTGATTCTCCTGAGCTATTATACCCGTATCTTGCAAAACAACTTGAACCGTATCATTATAAGATAACCTATAAACTTTCGTTCCGTTTGTCGTCTGCAAATTTGTCGGCCCGGGGCCTGTATAGTTAAACACGTTGGGCGGGTTACCCGGGAAATCAGTAGTGAATATGCCTTTTATATTGAAAAAATGAGCCTGGAGAAGAGAAATAGTGGGCATAACAAATGTGACGTTGTTTATAGACGCCACGACCCGGCTACCGTTGCCCGCTTTGCAAGTCGGGCACGGGTTAATGCCTAGCCCGACTGTGAATAATAGCGAGTGGTCCACGGTATTTTTCGGAACCTTAGCCGGATACTTTATCGAGTTTAAGGCTTTAAGAGAATCGATGAAATTGTTTGCGATTGAGGTTGCGTTTTTCGGGGGAGGGGTGGTTAGGGTTGTTGGAGAGGTGGCGAGAGTGCCTGTATAGTGTAGTGTGGCGGTTGCAGTTAGATTGTCAACCGCGATGGGTGCGTCCATGAAAGTGGATGCAGCCATCATGTACTTGCCCGAGCCTTGATCGGTGGTTAGAAGGACATTTGTGGTTTGACCGGGTGCAATCACGATTGAGTCGATTTTGAATGGTTTAACATATGTTGCGTCAACTTCGACTACGGTTAGTTTATGTCCGGCTATCTTAAAGAAAAGCTCTTCATTGAGTCCAGCGTTGATGATTCGTAGGAGGTAAGTCTTACCGCCCTCCACATTTAGGTTAAATCCGCCTGCATGCATGCATGCAAAAGTTATAAAATACCAAAAATATAAACAAAAGCTTGAATTTTTTGACGCAAAAGTACCATGTTTAACACAAGATGAGGTTGGGCCTGGATGTCCATTAATGGTATGTGCATCCGACACATTTGGTGCTAAACCGGATTTTGTAGCTTCGTTTATTACATCCTCGGTATCAGATTTCCACCATTCAGCTTCATGTCAAAATGATTTGTTTAAGCCAAAATAGGAGAAATTAAGGATAGAAAAGACAAATTATAGTTCATTTGTAGTCTAGCAATGATTTGCTAATTATTTTTTCATTGATTATAAACTTATTACAATTCTTTAAAGTTGTGTTCATTATAACTCAGATAATTATGGTATTGTGGATCAATGAAAAAAGTGTTTAAAAAGGAAGAAAGATGACAAAAAGAAGTTAGATAATTACCTAATACAACAACTACTTCCCTTTGGGGCTTGGGAAATGGATATGGCACACCTAACTTGGGCAATATGACTAAGGCACCATGGACCGTAGCCCTTAGCCATAAAATATGTGCATGCCAAAGAAGTGTTCCTCTTTGTCCGGTTATGGTGAAGTTGTAAACGTAGCTTTGTCCCGGTTGGATCGGACATTGTGTGATATATGCTGGTCCATCTGCCCAACCGGTTCGAAGTTGTCTAATTCCATGCCTGCATTCAACCGGTTATAATACCATATTTCTTTACAAATAGTGAAAATGAATAACGATCAATGGCTGAGACATTACCAATGAATAGAGACGTTGTATTTGACATGGTTCACGACCTTAATAAGCACTGTATCATCTTCCCTAGCGTAAATAGTTGGACCCGGAAACTTGCCATTAACCGTCACGATTGGCTTTGTCGAACACATCCTTGTTGTGTTTGTCATCTCCACCTGCCCCGTTATCATTTGTTTAATATAAACTAGTAATGTAATTGGGAAGCATTTTTAATAAAAGGGTTTGCAATTTCCAAAATAAAAAAATTATGAAGTTATTTATTTTTTATTTAGGATTAGATAAAATTGCACGTGATCCATGTTTGTTTGTTATAGATATAGTAAGTAACACATTAAATCAATTGTGGGTGCACCTTCCATTTCTTTAACAACCATCCAAGACTCCAGTTGTCCAACTAATATTTCTTTTTCCACCATACAATATTTATTTTATAAAAAAGGAACAATCTTTTTATTCTTTCAGAGATGAAAATGCGTGACATGAAATCACGACGAGTTGTGTGTTAGATTATACTGTTACTTAAAATCAACATTATTAATATTGAAATTGAAATGCTTACGTTAAATTTGTAGTGACGAACAATGCCTGCTTGAACCATTGCCGGTAAGAAGAAGACGGTGAGGATGAAGTAACGAGGCCAAGCCATCCCCATTGAGTTTTCTTCTTCCTTTTGAAATGAATCTCTGTTGGCTTTGGCTTTTGGTTTAATTGAAGTAGGTTTGGTTTGGTTTGTTCTACTAGTTATAAGCTGGCTTGTTGTACTCATGATCAAAGCACTTGCCAATAAGATAATTATATAGATGATGGAATTGCATTTTAGGATGCAATGTCGTTTTTGATCAGTTAGGTAAAGTCTTTGGAATTAAGAAATGTTTTCTTTGTTCTCACCACATAAATTATTTTGAAGAAATATATATATATATATATATATCCAATGATTTCTTACATGCTACATAAAGCTGTTTTATTTATAACTTGTAGTATTTTTCATTTTTTAAAATATTTTTGCTGTGTCGGGTAGAAATTAAGTCTAACATTGATAAATATATATGATATTGTTACCATGAGATATTTCTGCCAGAATGTTCGGTCCTTAAGCAAGAAGAGTTCTCTTCCATATAGAAATTACTTACGTTTCTCGTTTGGTGTCAATGTAAAGAGTAAGGAGATTTGGAACCGATTTGTCAAATAGAAACCGAGTTATTAAAAAACCTAAAAATGGAAGAAATTGTTATCAAAGCTAGACAATCCCTAGACCCTAGTACATGACAAACAACGACCCTAAAATATATATTTAATTGAAAATAAACAAACAAACAAAGATTGTAGTAAGAAACAACAAAAACATACAAGACCTACAGTTTTAAAATTTTAATTCTATTGTGAGCTTCCTCTTTGACTACTCTTACTCTACTTTATAATCTCAATTTGCATTCCTCAAAACTCAATCTGCAATCCTCAAAACTTAATATGCATTCCTCGAACTCCAGCGATTATATTCATGTCGCATCCTCACTTGTTTGGCTCTAGGCTTTTCTATTGGTGATTGAACTGTTGCATTTGATGATGTTTGTTTGTGAGTTGTGTTTACATCCTTCCTGTTAGGATCGGGGACGCCCTTGGAGGACCGGGGTGTTTCCGGTTTTAGGAAGGGTGGCCTCTTACACAACACACAACACTTTGGTGATAGTCCGGTTAGAGACTATAACCGTTCTCAGCACTTCGCAAACTGTCAC
The DNA here is from genome assembly GCF_907164915.1 of Impatiens glandulifera. NCBI lineage: Eukaryota > Viridiplantae > Streptophyta > Magnoliopsida > Ericales > Balsaminaceae > Impatiens > Impatiens glandulifera. Next base: position 148,366,219 of record NC_061862.1, read on the forward strand.
AGACTCTTGAACCGGGTTCAAGGGCGGAAATGTCTGTTTCAGTCTGAAGCAACGTATGCGACTTTGATGATGTTTAGAAGGAGTCGGTTTTAGATGGAGTGTATGGACCGGTTTACGGAGTAAGATTGATTTGGCTTGAGGTTAGATTAAGTGAATAAGCGGGAAATAAAAGAAATGACACGAGACAAGATTTTTTATGGATGTTCGGAGCAAACCCTCCTACGTCACCCCTTCTTCTCAGGTTATGAGAAGGATCTCCACTAACTTTCAACGTTACAACAATAACACTGTCGGTCGAGCCCAACTTGCTACTCGCCGGTTACATCAACTCACTCTTGATGTAATACAATAACACAACACAAACACACACAGAAAGCTTTCGGTTATGACACACCGGTTTAGTATCGTTCGTAAGATTTTATCTCTCTAAGATTTTGTAAATTGCTTTCTTGCTTGATTGATCGATGATGCTACTACTGCTGATGATGCCTTTAATGAAGTCGATTCATCTTCCTTTTATAGTAGATGAGATCCCAACGGTCACATTTCTCTCTCACTGTGGGATTGGTTGATCCATCGTCACGCCGGTGCAGGAGGGTTACTTGCACGTTTCACCTTCCTCAACACTTGGCAGGCATGCAGACACCTCTGAGTGTAGGATGACGTAACCGATTTTTAGATTGGAACACGTGTCGGGCATGCACCTCCGGTTGTCAACATCGGATCAGTAAATCATCATTGCTTTCCTTGCATGCTTCCGTTCGGATCTTATCTTCTTTTATCTCTTCGAGACACGTATATTTCGTCATGTTACGTCACTCTTGCAGATTGTAGTTTCCGGTTTTGTCTTTTTCATAATATGATCCGGCTGGAATGTGAACTTTGTCTTTGCTAGTCGGTCTCTTGAGAGAGTTAAAAATCGGTTCCTCTGATCTTTGACTTGATCACTTGGAACTGATTTTCTTTGAGGTATTTCAACAGCCGGTTGATGAGGCTCCAGCCGGTTCATACGATTTGATCTGCTCCTGCACATAGAGGTTAACAACTGTTTAGTTTTCCTAGCCGGTTCCAAAAATTAACTTTACTTAATTTTTCTTATCAGCGACCATCACATATTTCGGGGAGATTGGGGAGATATCTCTCAAAGGGCTTTGTTCTCGAATTCCCAAGTGCGAGTGGGAAGATCTCTGTCCCAGGAGTGGACAGATTATACAAGTTCATGGTCCTGATGGCAAAGCTGAAAGCGAGTTCGGCTGAGAAGACCGAGGGCGTGTTGCTGGAATACTTGGGCGAGGCAGGGTTGATTCAGGTCCCAACGAGGACGTTGTGTTCCTCTAGTGGGAGTGGTATGTTACAGCCGTAAAATGTGGCCTCGGTCTTGGCTTGATTGCGGAGGGCCAGGATCGAGAGGTGCCTAAAAATAATGTCGCGGGCGTGCGGCATGGGAACCAGAAATGAGAAGTGCCAAGTGTCCAAAGTTTCTGTCGGGGCGCGAGTTTTAATACCAGGACCGAGAGATGGATGTTGGCAGGCATGCTCGGTCACGACATGATGCGGATTGTCGAGATCAATCCTGAGTGTGGTCGCGTGCGTGCGACCTTGGTGAAAAGAATGACAACGGCCAGCGCATTGAGAGTGCGCGCATAGAGTGCGGAAAATATGGAGGCGACCGATGACGGTTAGAGGATGACCGAGGGAGATCAGACGAGGGACCCTAAAATATCGGCATGATGAGTTGAGGACTGGAAAAGTCGGTATGATGGACTGAAGTGGGGGATAAAGTCAACAACAGCTGGGTCCGAAGGAAAACGTGGGTGTAGTGGACGGTTACAGCCCACTACTTGTAGTTAGACCCACGTCCAACAGCCTGTGGCGTAGCTTGACCGAGGAAGACCGTGGGACTAGATAGTGTGCGGTTGAAGACCCATTATTGGCGGTTGAGACCCACGATTCAGCACCCACGACTGAGCAGTTAGACCCCACGTTCTGAGTTCGTTATTTTCTTAGACATATGTTATTTCTTTGACTATAAATACATCTTGAGCTGCACAAAGATATTTAGTTAAGTTTTGGTAGAAAAATACCCACAACTAGTGAGAGCCTTTTTGTGTGCAGCCAAGTAAATTTATAGTCTCTTTGTGATTGTTATTTGTGAGCGAAATAAAATTATAAAGTTGGGCTTTGCCCGTAATTTTGTGTGTTATTTACTTTGCTGCATACTTATTGTTTGTTGTGAGTTCGTTGTATATTTCTGTGCAAGAAGTGAACCTCGGTGTTGAGTTTGGATGATTGTTTTGGTGCGCAAAACAAGTCGCACAAGGGTGAAAAAGTTAGTAAAAATCCGCTGCGTAACTTGCCCCTGTGACACCAGCTACAATCCCACAGCAACAGTAAAGAAAAAGTAGATGTGGTTTCCAAGTTGTTGGGTTCAATTCTTTTCCCTTTGATTCTATCACTTTTGTATAATCTTATAGCTTCATATATTCTCACAGAAGCAGCTATAGACACCTAATTGTCATAAAAAATATTACATTTTTTTATATTTGAAGACGAATTTTTATTTATTAAGATTTGTTAATACCAGCTAGGCGTTCTGCAGGATCCAGTAGGCAGCTGAACACGGTTCGGTGTATGTCTTAATAAGATGTTGAAATAGGTTGATTATTTAATTACCTTGACTATTTGAACTAGAAAGAATCCTAGCCAAACATATACCAACAATGACAACTCTTTCCAGTGAATATTTTTAAGGAGTGAAACCTAATCAAATACATGAGGCATATTACATTAGGAAAACTAATTGAATTTATAAACAGAGATCATTACTATATTTTAGTTACCTTTTCTTCTTTTGTGTTATTCGAGCCAACGAAAAATAATGGTCTATATTCAGAAGCAGATGGTTTTACTTGTGATTCATACAATTTAGCTTCTTCCTAAAAAAAGTCATTATGCACATCAACTTTCATTTTCTTTTTTGAATGAAAAAAAATATATTAAAAAAATACTTGTTATAACATCTGATCTAAGAACCATATATTTAACATGATTAACATTGATGTGAGGATTTTGTACAACTTGTCGAGTTAAAAGAATCATAACAAATTTTCAAAATCATATTCATCTTTAATTGATTTAGCATATATTATATATAAAATTATATACATGGACTTACCTATCATTTAAGATTGCTATGCTTAATTCCATTAGAGCAGCAACAATGATAGCAAATGGCCTCCTCAAAAATCTTAGGTATGTGAATCACAACAAGATAGATGAAAGAAACACAAGTGAGAGAACAAAGAGAGACCCTACTTTATTTGATGAACATAATCCTAATAAAGTAATTGGTCATGTAGCTTCAGTATGAACATTTACTAATAAAGTGACAGAATTTTGGCCATGGATTATCAATAGCCATTAATTAAACAACTAGAGACAATGGTGGTTCTATGAAAAAAAAAATCACAATAAACACAAAAGCGACAACTGAGGATAATGGTTCTATAAAAAAAAAACATTCAACACAAGACAACAAGAAAAATCAACTTCCTTATTGAGTTTCTATGGTACAAAAACAGTAAAAACACAAAACATAACTAATCATAACCAAAGAAAACAAATAATAGCCAAGTTCAATAAAAGATTATCATATCCTGAAATCAAACAAGACAGTTATACTTAAACCACAATAACTAAAGAGATTGTAATTTGCATAATAATATAACCTACTAAAAGGTTAGCAGTAGTAGTGCAGAACCTATAGAAATCCATTGCATAATTATAAAAAGAAAAAAGAATTGATTTGAGTCATTAAGCCCACACAATTAGACTTACCATTCTCTTCTTTCTACTGAAATAAGCAACTAAGAAGTATCACCATAACCTCTTACCAAGTCATTTGCACAAAATAAATACATTAATTACTTAAGAAATCCAATAAAAAATTATATTTGAAGTCAGTTTTTGTTTATTCCATGGACATCATCAAGAAGACATTTGCCAGAAACCTACAAACTTAGCAATACATAAGAAACAAATATGTAGGAAAAATTCAAAAACATACCTAGAAAGAGAGACTTCCACAACCCTCAGATAAAGCAAACCCTAATGGACAACTCTGTGTACGTTTGATTCCATACCGAGGACGAGTTCTAAAGAACGACATTTTGTTTCTTCACTTTCAATCAAAATGTTGTCTTAAATTAAGAAGTCATCTCTTAATTATTTTTTTATTTTTTTATTTTTATTTTTTTTTGGGAAAACGACTTAGCGTCATTTCATTAAAAATTCCCAAAAACGGGAAAAAAAACCACGAGTTTAAGAGATCATTCTAGACAGGCCTAGAATGATTTTGAAGTCGTAACATTCTAAATAAAAGTTAAAAACGTAAATGAATTATCTGTTTACAATGCTTTCAATTCTAGTGAGTTTAAAAAACGGTAAATTCCAGTTCCTATAGATATTCCAGTTATGCTCCGTACTTGGAATTCCTCTCCACGTTCCCTAGAGGGCGCTGCAATCCGATACAATATCTTTCCATAACTCGTCAATGCTCCTACGGGTTCTGTCATATACCCTTACATTCCGTTCTTGCCAAATGTTATACACCACTACTCCAAAGCCGCACTTGAAAACGCTTGTTGCAAATCTATTTCCCTTGGCTTTGAGTAGTGCTACTTCTTTGATTTCATTCCATTTGCTCGGGAAACTGATCAGCTCCAGGCTTTTATAGAATCTGTCCCAAAGCTCTGAAGCAATACAGCAGCTCCCGAATAGGTGATCTATGGTTTCTTCATTTCCTATGCATAGAAGACAACTCGCGTCCGGGATGCTCATATACTTACTGATACAATCACGAGTGCTGAGTCTTTCCCAGAAGGCGAGCCATATGATGAACTAGTGTCGAGGGATAATCTTCGTTGACCATACAAGAGGAGCCCATTCTACTTTCTGCGCTTTTTCCCGGATTACCTCCCATATTTTCTTCAATACCAGCTTCCCATTGTCCTCAACTTTCCATTCATGAATATCCGGTCTGTCGTGTAGTTGTATGCTACTTATATGATCAAGTATTCTCTTTTCCTTTTGGAATTCTTTTCAAAAGAAAGTTCCAATTTCCGTCTTTGATGTCTCTGATTTTCGCTTTTGCACAGTCCCTTCTGATACGAGTATTTTGAAACTCCTCTTTGTCGATGATAGACTGGTTTTCAAACCAAGGGTCGTGCTAGAATAGAGTGCCTTTTCCGTCCTCTAGTCGTATGTCATAAAGATATGCAATATCGCTTCTTAGTTTAAGAATCTTTTTTAGAGACCAGCTCATACCTTCGTGAATTTTGCAGGTCCAGATGCTGGTTTCGTGTTTCATAAATCTCGTATGCACCCATTTGATCCATAGTGACTCCTGATTGCGCTCCAAAGCCCACAAATGCTTGAAGGTTAGAGCCTTGTTCCACTCGATATAGTTCTTCAAGTCAATGCCTCCCTCGTCCTTCGGTTTGCAAAGAGCGGTCCATTTGACTTTCTTTCCTCCTCTTCCACTACTACCCCAGATAAAGTTTCTCATCAGCGTGTTGAGTTCCTTCATTACCTTTTTCGGAATGACCATTTGCTGCGCCCAATAGCCAACTATGCCCATAACCACGGTTTTGATAAGTTCGATCCTCCCTGCATAAGAAAGTTTTTTCACTGCCTAACCAGATATCGTGTTTTTTACCTTTTCAATCAGCGGCTTGTAGTGTGAGATCTCAATCTACTTCGCAATTAACGGAATTCCTAAGTACCTTATGGGAAAGCTGCCTTCCTTGATGCCCATGATGTTGAAGATGTCCTGCTTTGTTTCGTCCTTCACGCCTCCATAAAATGCCACACTTTTGATTTCATTAATAGTTAAACCTGTTACCTTAGAAAAGAAAGTTAGTGCAGCCCTAATAGTTTTAATGGAATCAACGTCTGCGTGCGCTAGAATGAACAAATCGTCAGCAAAACATAAATGTGTTACCTCCTCTACCTCACAGAATGGGTAAAAGATGTATGGACGATTCTTTCGGAACATCGCGAAGATGCTCTCAAAGATCGCCATGATAGCTACGAAAAGGTAAGAAGAGAGGGGGTCCCCTTGCCTTACCCCGTTTTCACCCTTGAAATAGCCTCTATGGACTCCATTGACGCTAACAACAAAGCAGGATGATGAAACGCATTGCATAATCCAATCGATAAAAATTATAGGAAAAACAAAAACAACCAAAAAGTCTCGAATGACTTCCCATCTAACAGAGTTGAAAGTTTTCTTGATATCTATTTTAAAAGTCACTCTCGGGGATATTTTCTTTTTCCCGTAGCCTTTTAATAGGCTCTGCATGAGAAGAATATTATGAGAGATTGTCCTACCGGGGATGAATGTATATTGATTAAGATTTATTATTTTTCCTATTACATTTTTAAAACGTTTAGAAATGATTTTTGAAATTATTTTATAAATCACATTGCAACAGGAAATTGGTCTGAAATCATGTACTTTTCTTAGGTACCACAGTTTTGGGGATCAAGGTTAGGACCGCTGTATTCTATTGTTTTAACATCTTCCTGTTTTTGAAAAACTCCAGAACCCCATCAGAAACATCTTTACCCACAACCGACCAATTATCTTTGAAGAACAGTGCATTAAACCCATCAGGACCCGGGCTTTTATTCCCATCAATACTAAATAGAGCTTCTTTAACCTCAACCTTCGTGACCACCCTTATCAACTCGCGACTATCTTCTGCAGAGATTTTCTTATCAATAATTTGATACAAGGTATTCAGGTGACTTTGATGCTGCTTTCTTGTACCCATAAGCTGCTTATAGAAATCAATAGCCAGATCTTGGACACCCTTTTGACCCTGAACATATTCACCATCATCATTCTTAAGCCTTTACACATTGTTTCTCATGTTTTTAGCCTTGCATTTTCTGTAGAAGAAAGCTGTGTTTTTGTCACCCAATGAAAGCCAGCTCTGTCTTGATTTCTGTCTAACAAAATTCTCTTCAAGCAGACTCAGCTTCCTGAAGTTTTCAAGCGCATATCTTTCTGTTTCATTGAGTTGTTCATCACTATCATCCCTTAATAACTTTTTCTGAATCTCTTCCAGTTCTTCTCTAGCAGCCAGAACTCTATTAGAGATATTGCTGAACTTCTTCTTGTCAAAGCTTTGGAGATGATTCTTCAGGAGCTTAAGATTTTCAGAAACCCTGTACATGTTGGAACCTCTGACATTTGTTGACCATACGTTTTCGAGAATACCCTTGAATTTATCATTATCCATCCAGAAATTGAAAATTTTAAAGGGCCTTTTGAATCTTTCTTCCTTTTCCCAGAACAATTTAATCGGGCAGTGATCAGATATACCCGGATTCAAAACAAGAAGTTGACTTCTCGGAAATTGGTTAATTCAGTTCTCATTTACCAGACATCTGTCAATTCTACTTTTTCTAATTTGCTCATTCCCTCTCGTAGAAGACCAAGTGAAGAAGTTCCCAGAATTGGTAGGCTCGATACAACCCATATCTCTGATGCAGTCATTAAAGTCAATCATATCCCAAGTAATTTTAGATTATAGGCTACGATCAGATTCGTTTCTGGTTACGTTGTAATCACTGAGGATAGCCCAAGATTTATCAATACCGATGCAGTTTCTAAGACAATTCCAGAGGAGTCTTCTATCAGTGCTTGAGTTGCTACCATAGACAATAGCAAGATTAAACACGATTCTTATGATTGTGTCTTTGACCTCCACCAGGATTGCTTGATCATTTGAAAAGAGAGTCATCACCTCAACAACTTTGTTATCCCAAATAACCCAGATTCTGCCCGTTTTGTCATTTGAGTTGTGAATGATTTCCCAGCTACTATCAATACACAGTTTGCTAACCTTCTCAATGTTTTGACTTTTGACTTTTGTCTCAAGAATACCCATAATAGTGATCTTCTGATTCTCAATGATCCTCCTGATTTCTTTACATTTTAGAGGGTCATTGAGTCCCCTTATGTTCCATGTCACTATATTCATGAATGAATATAAGTGTTGGGTTCCTAACTTTCCAGACTGTCCTGGACCTCTACATCAGAGAAATCATAAACATCACTTGCCTCACTATCCTCAATGGCTACAATTTGATTACATGGAATACTATTGCCATTGAGTGAGGGTTGCCTCATGTAGATCTCATCTTCTCCCGTGATAAATTTAGTAGCTTCTTGATCCAGGATCTTTCTGCTTTGTCTTCGATTTTCATCTTGTTCTACTTTAGTAGGTCTTTTTTGACTTTGAACCTCTTAACTACTGGATTCATGTTTGTTATCGGTTTTAATTCGCCCTACTTCAGAACTAAGGCTCACTGCCTTATTCAAGACCAAATTGTCTTCTTCTGCACTTGATCTTTTGATTTCACAAAACCCAAGATTTCCCAGTCCATTCTCAAGAGCTTCTTTATTACTTATTCCAAGATTATCCTGTTCACCATCTTGAAAGGTGGCTCTAAGCCCAAGGATCATGTCATTTCGAATTTTGATGACATTACTTTTTCGGTTCCTGCTTGCATTCTAGAACTGTGAAGAGTAGACTCACGACCTATTGGAGTGCCTTTAGATCCAATTTTGCTTGTTTCATATGGGCCAAGTATTCCCCGTCCCATAAATCTTTGAATTTCAGAAACTTTGGAACTAAGACATATAGTTACATCAAGACCAGTTCTTTGATCAGTATTGGGATCGGTGGAGTTAGGACCAACAATAGTATCATCCACAATAATAGGACTTGTGCCAGTATCAGGACCAATATAGCCGGGATCATCAATGGTTGCACATTTTTCATTAGGACCTGTAGTAGCAAGTCTGGTAGCTTGAGTAGTTTCATGATCAACAAGTCCAAGACCAGGCTTAATATGGTCAATATGGCTAGGAACAGTAGCTTTATGAGAAGTTCTAGGACCGGTGTGTCTATGTCCAGCTTTATCAGGACCGATACCCTGACCATGACTGACATTTTGAATAGGACCAATTCTTGAGAAAATAGAATCCCTAGGACCGGTGCCCTGAACATGACCAATATGATCAACGTTAGTAGGGCCAGCTTGTACCCTTACACACTTCATTCTTTTTCCTATCTTCTTCCTTACCCTTATCTATTCTTGCTTTTGGTTGCCCATCTTATAATCCTCAGTGCGTTCATTGCTGTTAAGTTCAGACCTGTTCAAATTTCTCTCAACTTGAGCCTGGTTAGAGTCATTGATATCGCTTACTTGAGTGTTGTTATTGGCCTTCGATTTTAGATTATTATTGACTGGACATTTATTCGTAGCGTGTGTGAAAGTGCTACACCATATACATCGATTTGGTTTCCATTCGTATTGTACTCCAATGTCAAATAAATTTCCCAGTCTATCTTTAAGTTCAAGCTTGATTGGAAGAGAGCTACTTGGATGGATTTCGACACTAACTCTGGCCACAGATGCACGCTCGTAGCCTTCCATTGCTGGGTCAAACATAAGTGGTTTGCCTATAATGCTTGAAATATAGGCCAAGCCCATCGGGTTGCACATGTATGGTGGAACATTTTTGAGATTCACCCAGATTTGTTTAAGTTCAGGCGGTCTATGATTAGTGTTAAGTTCCTCGCTCCACTTGTACAACTTGAATCTTTTTCCCCTGATAAAAGTATATTCGTTCTCTATGATCAACTTTATTTCGCTTCCATTCCTGAAGGATTGAAAGTAGAATCCGTGATCATTGATTGTGATCCTCTCTAGACCAGAGGATTCCCACTGACCCATCAACGTTCTTTTAACCTCAGCAAATGGAGCTTTCATGTTGCCCATAAAATGACCAACTATGACAAACTCCCATGCCTTGACACATTTTTCTTCAATTTCTGGTGGGAGCTCAAACCGGTGCGGATGATCAAGTGTAATTACCTTTGGGAATAAGGTGTCTATCTGGATTTTCCCTTTTCTGGATTGCTCATGGCATTTCCATTCCACACCTTTCCTTCTTGCCAGGTTTTGTTTGGGTTGCTCATGATTGTGTACACCTTTGTTTTAGTACATTTCGTAATTTCCTTCATGGCGTCAACCGTCCACTTGATCACTTCATCATATTGGTCTTTGTTGAAGAGATTCCAATTCTTTAGATAGTGACTGTTGAACTGAGCATTCAACTGATCATTTCTTTCTTGGGGCATCGTAATCTCTTGTTTATTAATTTGGAAAAATAGCTTCTTCATCTGGTTTCTCAGTCCTGCCAAATTTGTTATTTCGTTTTTCCTCATTGACCGCGTTGGACCACCAGTAGGATCCTTGTTATCAGCCTGAGTATTTTCTTTGCCAGGAATTGCAGCAGTAGGAGAAGATGAGGATATGAATGTTTTAGGGATGCTATCTTTCCTGACTTGTTTGTTCTTTTCGGCCCATTTAACCCTTATATTTCCCACAAAACCGTTGCCTTCAATTGTTCCGATCTTCTTTAGAATATCCCCTTTAGTGCTCTTCTCTTGTGTATCAGTTTTCCTCTTTTGAATGCTATCAATTGACATTTCAGGATCCAGATTAACGAGTGGAGAAAACGCACCCAGGTTCAATATCTCAGGGTTAGCCTCGGGTGTCACAGTTTCCTTGGGATTTACTTCAGCATTCTTCTTAGAACTTGAGTTATTTGCCTTCATGTTTTTCCTTTCTTTGATTTTCGATCCATTCTTACCCTTCTTAGATGTTTTAGAATTATTCGATCTGGTTTCTTGATCGATCTTTTCAATTTCAGCACTTGTTTTGGAAGAATTATGCCTCTTTGCTTTTGGTTTGATCTTTGTTGCCGATATCTTCTTCATGGACTTATGATATTCGAGGTCGCATATTATTGTTTCATCATAGTCAGTGCTATCGTCTGATTCCAAATCAACATCTATGCTTTGGTTCTTTTGATTCGACCGGTGGCTCATAGCTTTGTTAGTAGATTTATTATCTTGGCGATTAGGACCAGTAGAAGGTGGATATGTGATGTCAGGACAGACATTTAAAGAGATAGGACCGGCATTAGAAGATCTAGGACTAGCATTAGGAGAGCTAAGACTGGCATTAGAAGAGCTAGGACCAGCATTTGAAGAGCTATGACCGGCGTTTGAAGAGCTAGGACCGGAATTTGAAGAGCTAGGACCGACATTTGAAGAGATATGACCAATGCCATGAGTAGTTTTAGTGTGTCCAGGACCGACGTGTTCAGGATCAATGACTTAAATATTCATGTTATCCATCCCTGTTAGACCCAACTTTTTTGCACCCAAATTATCTTTTTCAGACTCAGCTAAGCGAAAACCGTTGGCTAACCCCATATTAGACCCGGCCAAACGAAAACCGTTGGCTAACCCCTCATCAGACCCGACCAAGCGAAAACCGTTGGCTAATTCTTCCAGTTTCATACATTCTTCACCTCTTATACCCTGACTTATATTTTGACCCAACTTATTTGTAGCTTCCATGAGATCCATACCCAGACCCAGATTGTCATTCATGATGTCATCAATCAACGAATCAATATAATTTTCAGTCAAGCTTTCACCATTGGCTATACCAATCAAGTTCAGTTCATCATCCTTTAGATCTGTATTATTAGGCTTTTCTAATTTAGCTGAATTTATTTCCATGAATAGCTCTAACTCAGATCCAATTTATTCAGTGTTTCCAGATTCTGTTAGACTATGTCCTTTAACAGTTTCAGCTAGATGTGCAGGCTGTTTAGAAGATCCTGCAATTTTAACCTCAGTTTCAGAATCCTGTGCGCATTTAGTGTCTTCTGTCCAACCTTTTTCAAGCCTAGTACATAGTCTGGATATCTGACTTTCCATTTGATCCTTAGCAGGACAGATAGACTTAGCATTCTGATCATTAATGGAACCCGAGACTTTTAGATTTGCAAGATTTCTCATTGCAGAACAAGTCTCTGAAATTATATCATTCTTTGGACCTAATGGACTCTGAGCAGCTGATATCTCCAACCATGTAGAGGCAATTTCAAAATGATCTATTTTACCCAGTTTAACATCCTCTCTAGCAGGACCGGTAAAATTTGTTTTCTGATCTTTCTCTGCACCTGAATTACCCAAACTGTCATGTTTTCCTGCTTCTGAAACTGACCCCGACCTTGTAATATTCTTTGAACCTATTAATTCTCGATCAACAGTCTTATTCAGCTCTGTCATACTTACCTCAATAGGAACACCAGTACCAACTTCAGTAGGATCATTCAAAATAGACATAAATCTCAGCATAATTTTTTCACCCGATTCAGAAACAGACCCCAATTTTGAGCTTTCAATAGGACCTAATAAACATGTACAATTTATGTCATTTTCCTGCATTACCTTAGAGCCTTTTTGATAGATTATCTCCAACATTGGGACCGAATTTTCAGCACAAGCGACCCGATTGTTATCAATTTCAACAAGACAAGATTTCAAATCCAATTTCCCAACAGAATGACCGGTCAGGTCTAGGGTACCAACCAACGACTCTAACGGTCCATTATGTGCAGCAAGTCTAGTAACAACAAAATTTTCTAGAATTAAAGTCCTATCATTTCTATATGCAGTACTGTCTTTTCCTATCAATTCAATCCTATCATTTCTATTATGAACATGCATATTGTTACAGTATGAATCCCCAATAGAACTATTCACATGTAATTCATCAGCATGTGGAAAAGAACTCATACCCGATGATGTATTTGGCATAGAATCAATAGGCGCATCTTCTCCGTTGTTTAGGACTTCATCCATGATTTCTGGCTTCTGCTTCCTGGGATTGTTAAGAGACCCGCGAGTTCGTCTATCAGACCTAGCCTTGCTGCTTGTCGACGGCCCCTTCAGCACCTTCTTAGGATCATCAGGGCGGACTTGAAGGACGCCCCTTGCCCGAGTAACTACACTGGACGGGCGCGTACCAGTCATTGGAAAGATCAAGCGCAAACTGCCTAATCTTCAGAGTTGCCACAGAGGTTGGAATTCTGCAGCAAAGGGTGGGCGCAAACAGCACGATTGGAAACCAATCGCACCGGAACAGGGGCTTGAAAATAATTGCTCAAACAAGAAAGGGTTTAAGCAATTTTGGAACGGTATGTATCTACAAAAGTTTCCTCCAGACCAAACACTTGATTCAAACGGCGATAAAGAAGTTCAATGGAGACCTACCCGCGCCTCGCGGTGTGGTTTGATGTCCCAACCGAGGTCCGAACTAACCTGTAAACGAAAAGTGAGAAGAGGAGGGCGACCGACGCCAATTCGACGTCAAGTCTCTACAGAAGGGGGTTTGACGAAATGCTCCGGTCAACGGTAAGAGAAGATGACCGCGACCGTTCCTTGCACAGCAGAACACGTTCCAGAGGGCGCACGACAACCGATCGAAGGTGCTGGAGGATGGCGGCCGACTTCCGATGTAGAAGCGCGGTCGCGGCGAGAATCCGTGTCGTTTGTGTTGTTCGTGTCGATCGTGCCGAAAACGACCTAAATATCCAATCTAGAAACTATAATCGTGATTTCTCCCGATTCCTCCGTTCAAATTGAAATTCCTTCGGTCAGATTGTAAGGGGGAAAGAGACGCACCTGCTGGAGAAATTTGAGATCATTCCGACGTCAAAAGCTCCGGCGGCGTTGATGTACTGGTCGTGCCCGATGTGAGAAAAAAAATATCTAGAGAAAAATTCTCTCTCTAAGTGCGTTTTTATTTTTCTCTTAATTATTTATTATCTTCAAGGTTATAATGAGTATAATGACATAGTATTATCAAAATTCGAACTACAATCTACAAAAATATACTTCCAAAAACCGATTTCAAATCCAGAAAAGAGAAATTTATAGAGAGAGCGAGGGAGCGCATGTCAAGAGGCGTAACTAAACTAATCTCGTGCGCGCGACGAACTGACTGCTCTTGGCTGCTCTTCGCAATGGATTGTGGAGACTGGAGCTGTTTCGCGATGAGCGAATTGTAGAGAGTGGAGAAGATGAGTCAGACTAATTAGAGAGACGATGATTATAAAATGAATAGGTCTGTTTTACATGAATTGGGCTCGGGCTTGAAATGGGCTTAGATTTGGGTTTTTTACAAATCTAAAATTTAAAAGACTAATTCCTAATTTTGAAAATTTTATTTTATTTTTATTTTAAAATATAATATAATGTTTAATTAATTTATTTTTAGTTTATACTATTTTATACTCTTAATTTAATTTAATTAAATTTAAATAATAATTAAATAAAATACACATATTAATAAAAAAATAGTTATGTTAGAAAAATTTAAAAATTATATTATATACAATAATAATTAAATTTTAATTCAAATTTAATTAAATAAAATTAAAATATTGAAATAAAATATTTAAATAAAATATTTAAAAATAAAATTTAAAAAATATTAAAATTTAAAATAGTTAAATTATAAGGTTCTTAATAAAATTTATATATAAAAAAAATAAAGGTGGCTGTATAGGTATAAAAGTTGGCAAAAGTTTTTTTTTTTAATTTTTACCTACACTTAATATGCGTTAGCATATAAGGATCGTTGAAAGTATGTTTTGTTGTAGAGCATAATGATTGTCTATAAGTAAGAAATCTATATTATGGTTAGGAGATCAAAATTTTAATTCAATTTATAAGAACTTTTCAAGTTAAAAGATCATAAAAAGTTCACTTTGAAAGTTGTCAATGAATACGAGGTATTGACAAACATCATCATTTCTGTCATTTAGGAGTACTATCTAACCCTAGATGCATATAATAGGAAAGACATGATGATACAAAATAATTTAGAGACATGTTAAGGAAACCCTAGGGACACACTTTTCAAGAGTTTACAAATAGGTCCATAATGTTTACAAATAAATGAAATAGACCCTAAAGTTAATAAAAATAGATATAACATTGTCAAGATCTAACAAATATTAGGTGAAACTGTACAATCCGGACTATAAGAAGCTAGGTAGATCGTTTGGTACTAAACTAGTCTATATAAAGTTAACTCATTATGATTTATGGTAGCACATAAATTTAAAAAAAAATTGTTTTTTTTAATAATTAATTTCCATGTGATGAAGAATTGACAAGGAAGATGAATATAGTAGTAAAGATAGAACAATGAATATATGGTTCAGCAATGGCTATATATATATATATATATAATCAAATAAACTAAACGGCAGAAAGTTGGTTTTAAAGCAAAGCTTAGACAAGCTAGTTGTTGAATCTGGTGAGTCAGGATGTAAACACCTAATTATGAACTGATTGAATTTAAAAGTCACTTTATATATTTATTAAAACTAATTAAACCCAGGCTTTACTAGGTTGTCAAATGAGCCGAGTTGAGTACAAATCACCTAAAGCTCGAGTTGACTCGATTAAGTATTTATTAGCTCGGTTTGATCTGGAGCTCGAAAAAGTTCATAATTTTGAGCTCGAGGCAATATTATATAAAATTAAATTTTCAAATTCAATCTCGAACTCAAACCAAAATTTATTTTCATAATGTAAATATAAAATTTACCTACCTATTCAGCGAAAAAAATAATTGAGTAAATTGAGTTTACTAATTCTCGAATGAAATAATATGAAAAAAAAATTAAATAAGAGAAGACGAAAGAGTGTTTGTGAAAACGTTTAAAAATTGTGAAAATTAATAAATACTTTTAAATAAGTGAGAGAAATTATAAGAATGGATGAATACAATAAAAATATATAATACGATTTTAAAATATATTATTATTATAATATAATATATTCATATAAATATAAATATATCTACAGAATATAATATATTATAACAATAATATAATATATTTTAACGATAACGGATTAGGGAATTACATTTTTTAATTTTGATTTTTCGAGGCAATATGATATAATAATGTGAGCTTGATATATGAACTTTGATATATGAACTTTGAATATGGAGAGAGTGAATATAAAACGGTCAGTTGATGTAATGAAGGAGCTGGTGAAAGCTATCAAATCCAAGACTTACACTATCAGGAGTAATTTAACATGGAAAATCAACGATATATGGAAGAATAAAGTAAAAACAAATTTGAAAACCATTCATATAAAGGAAAAATCTACTTGTGGGATATCCAAATAAAGATAGAAGTACTCAACTCTCTTTTTGAATTCAAACTGCGTTCTAAAGTAGAGAGAAGAAATATATTAAAGACTAGGAGTTTGTGGTGGTTGGAAACTCCATTGGGAAAAATAGAGTATTATTCCCAATTACAAAAGATGCTCTAATTAAACAGTGGGGAGAAAAGGGGTTTGAAAATGTTTTTGCAAACATGCATAACATCTACTTCCTGTAGTTCAAAAAGGACTTAAATCTAAAAGAAATCTTAGAGAAAGGGCATACTTAAATATGATCAAATTGCATTAAACTAGAAATGTGGTGAGAAAATGATAAATCTACCGAGCAAACCAAAGGAAACGACCCAAATTTGGTTCAAGCTCTGGAACATTCTAGCCTACATGTACAATGCTGAATCAATTAGTCATTTTTTAAATACAATTAGAATTAATTATATATGGACCCAATAACTGAAGGAGGAGAGAACTTTTATTTTTTCTAGAATTAGCATTGAAGTGCATCCTATGAGTGTACGCCAATGAAAATGGCAGTTGTTGATAGGAAATGAAATCATAATGTCATGGAGATCTCTTATGAATGAAAACCAAAGAGGTGTACTTTCTATAATACTTTTCTGCACAATAAATGTGATAAAACTAAAGAAGAAAAGCAAAAAAACTAGAGAATCCAGGAAGTAGAAAAAAAATAAGGAAATAGAGAAGGCTAAACTCAAAGATTAAACATTTGTATAAGAAAGCAAGAAGAATTCTAGGAAAAAGGAAAGTAGTGAAGGAATGAAAGTAAATGGACTGAAGTTGAAGAGGAGAAAAAAATTTGTTATAATGTGAATGATCATGATGGAAATGGAAGATGAACTTTAAGTTGTTGTTGAGAAAACTCAAGAGGAAGACACCCATAATTTCAAAGATGAAAAAGAGAATTCTAAAGTCGATAAAGAAGATTCCAAAATAGATGCGGAGTCTGTAGCTAAAGCCGAAGATAAGGAAGACAAGAACACATAAATTCAAGTTCAAGATAACAAAGGTAAAAACCCTAAAATTCTCCGAAACAATTTTTTTTATCAAATCAGAAAGGTCTCGTACAAAGAGAGAAATCAAAATAAGAAACAACAATACTCATCATCCTCTTCATCACAATCTTCTTTCATTGTCATAGGATTGAGAAGAGGAAAAGGAATGGGAAGAAGATCTCTCAATGAAACGGATGGCATGCGAAAATGCCAAGCTGTTATAATTAAGTTTGAATGTATTCTTTTCTGTTTGTAATATATGTTTTTTTAGAATGTATAAATGTTACTAATCAGTTTTATAGGATTATTTGATTGTAATCCTTAATCATGACTAATGTTTGTCTAGTTTTGATTTCTAACTTTCCCATTTCTGAGATTATAATAAAATAATTATAATCATTTTGCCAAAAAAATAAAAATATTTAAATTAAAAAATGTGTGAAGAGAGAAAATTAAAGATTTCACACTATTCTTTCTCTACCATTTTTCTTCCAAATTCCCTAAATAATATTTTTTTCTATTATACAAAATTTGAAATAATTTATTTTTTCATAAGATATTATGAAATTGACTTCACATAATTTTAAATAAGACTTCTAACTTATTTAAATTCAAAACCTATCTATCTAGATAATCTAACAAACCATATGCATCATTCCCATGTCATTAAATCAAATAGATATTAATAAGAATGATTGAAATATGTTAATATGATCCTAAACACCAACCTTCATTTAATAGGATCACAATAAAAAATATAAAAAGACGGTTCAATAAACTAGCAAAATTTGATTTCTAAAACATTTTTCTCCTTGCATGACAAATAAGTAAAAAATAAAGTAATGGAAGAAACATGATAGAACCAACATTATGGACTTTGCACATAAAAATGAAAATTGGGCAAAACATTTTCAAAAATATTCAAATACATTTGAGAATTTTAGTATTGAAATCAATTCAAATAAAAATTAGTAAAGTTAGAATATTTTTCAAATTAGTTTTACTAAATCATTAGTTTAAACCATATATTTGATGCCTTGAACCAAATAAATTTCTTATATAGATTTGTGCTAGCATTTGTTTTTATCAATAATATATATTTTACAAAACTAACTAATACATAAGAGACTCAAGACAATGCCCTATGGATTTGAACAGGAATCTATATAGTTATTATACTAATAAAGAGAATAACTAATCAACTAATCTAGGTTCATTTTATATTAATCTTTTATATATATCTCTATTATTTTTAAAAACATTAAAAAAATAAAATAAAATAAAAGTTACATAAGACTCCATAAATATTACTTGGGTCGGGCCTACAAATAGTCATGTTTCTATTTTTTGTATTTAATTATACAAATTTTTATGATTTTTCTTTGTTTAGAATCATACAAATTTCAGTTTAATATTTTGGTTGTTCAAGTATTAGTGATGTTTATTTTAACTATGCTGCCACGAAGATGATAAGATCGGAGATCATAAAATTCGACTTGAATTGAGCTTCTTCAACCGACCTATGCGACTATAAATATTCCTTAAGGATTTCTCTACAAAAGCATCAAAAAATTACAGCATATTACAACACGAATGAAAGATATAAAAATTCGGCCAAGAACTATTTTTGGAAAACTTTCTCCGGTAATTCTAACTTTGATCCAAACTTCTAGAAAGCTTCCAACACACCTAGGGAGTGTTCTCCTACTGTTGGTATAAATCCATAGTCTATATATCGATTTATAATTGAAAGTTTGAATTTTTTCAAAATTTTCTATTTTGATCGGTTTGATCTGTTCTAAGACTTGTTCATGTGATTTCTTTGTATATAATCAATGCCTATATAATGTATGAACTTTCTGTTAAAAGAAATTAGATCAAATCAACTTGAATCAAAAAAATTGAAAAAAGAAGCTTAAAATTACATTTTGTAAAATTTCATGTTCTTGAGTTTAATCTGAATTTTTTTAATTCAAATAGTTGTTAAACATGTTGGGATGAATTCTCAATGACTGTAACATCGTTTTGATCATGTTTGATCAAACTGTGTTTTTGAAATATTTTGAATTTTGATTCAATCTTCAAAAACTATTTTAATGTTTGAATGATGTTTTGTTTTGGTTGTGTTCAACTATATTAATCATTTCAAAACTAATGGAACTCAAATCAGACCTTGAAATGACCAAATTTAAAATATTCCAAAATTTGACATAGATATGGTTTTTAGAAATGGATCTTTGTACAGATCCAATAATCGTGATTTATGTTAAGAATTTTGTTCTTCATGATCATATGAACTAGATGCAACTTATCGATCTTGATTTCTTGATCTATATCAAAAGTTATAGCACCTACAACTTTTACCAAAATAAGAACACATCGGTCCTCTAGATCCTAGGTAAAGGACCGCAGTTCTTAGCCTAGGACCAATCGTAGGGATCGAGGATCATAGTCCGGGACCAAGGATCCCGACCGAGAAAACCGAGTCCGGATTCGAGACCAAGGATCGATCTTCTTGAGTCTAGGACTAGTGTTCTTGGGTAGGGACCGAATATTCCAACCGAGAAATCTTAGCCCAGGACCGAGACCAAGGACCAATTTTCTAAGTTAGGACCGAGTCCTCCCTTTAACATAAGACCGATTTTTAGAATCTAGGATCGATGAACCTAACTGAGTTTTTCAGCTCAAGATCGATCCCTCCTTTCAGCCTAGGACCGATGTTTCTAACTCTAGATCAGAGCCCTAACTTGACCTAGGACCAATAAACCTAATCTTAATCCTAGACCTAGGATCGAGCCCTATCTTAACCTAGGACCGATATTTCTAACCCTAGGACTGAGTCCTATCTTAGTCTAGGACCCATATACTTAACCCTAACCCTAGACCTAGAACCGAGCCTTCTTTTGACCCAAGACCTGGCCAAGTAGGCCGAGTTCGAGACCGAGCTTCCTGTGCCCGATTGAGCCCAAATACATCTAAATGGACCCAAGCCCTATGATTCTGATCCTAAAGCCTATTTGGTTTCACTTTTCAAAATCCAAAATTATTTTTATAATTTCGGGAACTCTACTCCATTTTCAATGGTTTCCTGAGGTTAGAAAATAAAATATTTCCGGGATGTCTCCCCAAAACAAATATTTCCAGTCAAGACCCTATTTGAATTTATTTTAAAATTCTAATACCTTTCTCTAACGTTTTCAGGTTTTGTTAACTTGATACCAGCGCAACATGTACATACCCCTTTTAATAATTTTGTACAATTATTTACCCCATCTAAACTTATCTTGTTTAGGACCCCTGAAACTACTAAAATGGAAAATTTTATAAATGAATCTTAAAAATAGCCAGAATCTTTGGAAAATAAAATCGTCATTTGACGGGAGAAAAAACATAGCATGAAAACTATTTCCCGAGCTTAATCTAAATCATAACCTCTTATAGATACTCTGATATACAAATTCGTTTATACAAGGATATTTTATTGATTTTTATATAATCAATTGACGACTCTATTTTAAAAAATGTGGTCTGTTAAACTAAATACGTTTAATTAATTTAAAATCGTGTTTCAAATTAAATTATCAATTGATTACAACAAGTCCTCGTATCACTAAAATTTAAATCTAAAATTAATTATTTTTACATGATTAATTTTAAAGCGATCGATATTATCAAAATCTTTTATAAATTAAATGTTTCATTTTAAAAGATGTCTAGCCCGCAAACCAAGATTGAAATCATCGAAACTTAAGAAAAGACTACGGGTCCTCTCCTTATATTGTCACGTGTCCACAAGAGACATGCTAAGCTATTAAAGAACAAGGGGCCTAATCCAGGAGGTGTCAGTTAAAGAGGAGAGGGACGATGAAGTGTTTTTCTGGCGCTTCAAGTATATATTTTATTTATTCATTTTAGAAAATATTTAAGAAAAAAATAATCTGAAAATCCATTAAAGAGTGTCGTTTCTGAATTAATTAAATTATTTAAATTCTGATTCAATACACCATTTGTATAAAAGTCATGTGTAAAAATTGGGTGTCTACACTCTCAATATTTATTTTTTTCATTTTTAAAATATATTAAAAAATATATGAAATAAATTTATGATAATAAATTAAACGGTAAGAATCGGTATCTAAGATATCAAATATCACATATTCTATTCTTATTTATAATGCCTTAAAGTGAAGTATAGGTACGTGCGAGATCGTCCTAACTTCTTAAATTAAAAAGATATATATAAATAACTCATTAAGGTAGTTTAAGTGACAAAAAATAGTTTTTAAAATGTTAAATGTCACGGATTCGATTTCCACTTAAAACACCTAAAGTTGAAGTGAGTTGAAGTGAGTGTCATAGTTATGTGTCATGCTAGTATCCTATATTAAAAAAAATATTAAAAATCTGTTATCAGAATATTTTAGTTTATAATTTTAATAATTTAAAAAATGAATACTTTAATAAAATAAAGCAAGGAACAAACTTAGTGATTTGTATGAAAGTAAATTTTAATTTCTCATTTTTATAAATTATTAATTGATCTAAACTATTTTATGAATTAAAAATATACACCTTCTATAATTTTTAATGATTATTTAAAAACAATATTCAGATTGTAAAAATCTACGTAAGAATTATCTTAAAAAATAGTGATATAATCTATTTTATCAATTTTAAATGATTATTTTAGAAATAGTTTTGTTGTATTATAAGAATCTATAAGAGAGTGATTAAAAAAAAATTATTCCTAACATTATTTACTCTAACTTTTTCATATTATATATATTTTATTTTCAAAATTATTTTACAAATTCTTAGTCTTTTAAATTACTTTAAATACTCTCTAGTTCTTTGGATTAATTACTTTAAAAGTAGCACTGTTGTAACATAAATATGTCTTTTCTTCACCGTTCTTGTAAAAATAAATAATCAAGCTTAGTGATTTATATTAAAGTAAATTTTAATTTCTATTTTTTATAAATATTAATTGTTCTAAGCACTTTTATGAATGGTATATATATGCTTTATATAATTTTAATGATTATTTAAAAATAAATATTCAAATTGTAAAAATCTACATCTGATTTACATTTAAAAATTAGTGATATAATCTATTAATTTATTATAAGAATCTATATAAAATATCTAATCTTTTTTGTATTATAATAATCTATATAAAATATTCAAATTGTAAAAATCTACATCTGATTTACATTTAAAAAATAGTGATATAATCTATTAATTTATTATAAGAATCTATATAAAATATCTAATCTTTTTTGTATTATAATAATCTATATAAAACATATATTTTAAAATAGATTGATAAGATTAATTACTCTAACATTTCATATTATAAATATTTCATTTTGAAAATTATTTTTCAAATTTTTATTCTCTTAAATTAGTACTCTCCAGTTCTTTAGATCAATTAACTTTTAAGTTCTCATATCAAACAACATGCACAAATTGCTTTTCAATCTTGTCTTGGTTTTAACTCTTCTTTTTTTTCCGTAAGTTTAATAATGTTATCTCTAATTATGTTAAGTTGAAATGCAATGATAGAATTAATAATACAAATATTAATGATTATTTATTTTTACAGAGAACGGTGAAGGAATGAGATGTGTAGTGTATAACAAGAGTGCTACTTTTAAAGGCATGTGTTTTAGTAACGCAAATTGCATAACTCATTGTTTAACCGAATCTGTTAACAATAGAGACGGATATTGTAATGGTCCTAAATTCCAATGCATATGTATGAGACCATGTCCCCTCACAATTGCACCCACTAAGGATATGTAAAGAAAAAAAATTAAAAATTAAATATATCTTTCATGTTTACTTAGCTGGGAGATCTAATTGTTATTTTGATTTTTTTTAGCATATAAGTCTACTCAACCATTGACAATCACATATTATTAATCATATTACTTCATCCATAATAAAATCCTCATCCCTTCATAAACAAATAAAAAACTATAAAAACTATATACACGATTAAACTAAGTATTTGAAAATTATAGATATATATCTATAAGATTAATTCTAAAATTGTCATATACATAAATTATGATGTTTAAACAAAAATAATTTTATTTATCGGGTTGAGAGATATGATTAATTTAAATAAATATGTGAGAGTAAATTGATATTTGGGTCAGGTCACGGGTTGACCGCCATAAACTTGGAGCGGTTCTATAAGCACTAGGATTTTACCTACCTAATTTACAAATTTTAAAATAACTATTTTGCATAAATAAATTCAAGATAAATAAAATAAAGGCTAAATCATGATTAAATAATTAATTGGAATAACAATTTTATTGATTAAATTCCAATTACTTTACAAAAACGCCACGAAAAAATAAAATAAAATAATTTGAGATAAATATTATATTCATTTTATCTAAAATTAATTTGAAGGGGCTAAAAGAAATCAAAATAAATAATTCGAGATAAATGTTATATCCATTTTATCCAAAATTAATTATTTATAAAATCTCAAAAATATAAAAATAAATAAATAAATAAATAGGAAAATAAATATTATGTCTATTAAAAATATTTTGTAGGTTAAATAAAAACAAAGAGAATAAAAAAATCAATTTCAAACAAGTTCTGAGGCTAAAAAGGGCTGTAATATGTTGCAACCGAAATTAAAAGGAATCGGTGCAATAGAACACACAATCATCGGATGAACGCCTAAATCTCATCCAACGCACAATGACAAGCGCGTCACTAGCTGCAATTGATGAAAAGTGCTTCCGCACAACAATAGATTAATTAACGTGCGCCTTAGCATCATTAGTCAACACACACTTCACCGATGACGGAACGCGGACCGAATGCCTAGGCTTTCACGCTTATACTAGAAATGACGTCGTTTCAACATACCTTCAACACCCAAACGCGTAAAAAACAAACGACACCATTTTATCTTGTCTTCTTCCTCGCGACGAACATATAATCTTCATTCGAAATATTTGATAAAATGTTGTTATTTTAACCTGTATATTAAATTATTTTTTATTCGTTTTATAATACGATTGATAAATGTAATTATTTGTTTTTAATGTGTTAAATTATAATAATTTTTATGCCAACAAATAAAGTTGTTGACATTTTGTATCTAAAATTGATCACAATACGGATTGTTCGTTAAATTATCATTAATCGACAATGTTTTTTATTTATTTTATTTATGTGTGTTTTTTAACATAATTATTTATTAATGATTAATTTCAATTAAACATTTTGTTCATGTACATACATCTTGTTTTTCTCTCCCAAATGTCTACCATATTCCCCGTCTTTCTTTAAACCTTGTATATGTTAGTCAATTGTGTTATTCTGGTCTCACAGTTTTGTTTACTTCTTCCAATTGTTGTGTTAAGGACCCACAGTCACAAAAGGTGATTGGGATAAGCCATAAGAAAGGAGGACTTTATGTTTTAGATAAAATCAAAGTATCAGATGTTGCTGCTTCCAGCATTGACTTATCATCATTTCGTTTGAATAGTTCATCTTCGGAATTTTACCGTTGGCATTCTCGTTTGGGTCATGTTTCTGGATCTCGTTTAAAGTTTTTAGTGTCTACTAAAGCTTTGGGTATGACATTTCTAATTGTAGTGGTTTCAAATTGGCTAAATTTTCAGCATTGCCTTTTTATAAAATTGTTTTTTTTCATTGCTCTATTTGATCTTGTGCATTATGATGTGTGGGAACCTTCTCCCATTTCTTCTAAAAGAGGTTCTCGATATTATTTTTTGTTTGTTGATGGCTTCACTCGTTATACTTAGGTTTATCTAATGAAACGCATGTCTGAATTTCTTACTATAGTCACCAATTTTCGAGCTCATGTGAGAACACAACATTCTTCAGTCATTAAATATTTTAGATGTGATTTTGGAGGTGAATACACCTCTAATAATTTTTCTCAATTATTTGCCTCTGATGGTACAATTCACCAAACCTCATGTACAGACACTCCTCAATAAAATGGTGTGGCCGAAAGAAAACATCGTCATCTTGTTGAAACAACTTGTTCTTTTATGGTATCAGCCGAAGTTCCTAGTGTTTTTCAGGGGGAAGCAGTTCTTACTACTTCTCATATAATTAATAGAATCTCAATATCTCATAATTCAGTTTTGTCCCCTTTTGAAAAACTATATGGCCATTCACCTGATTATTCCTTATTGCGTGTTTTCGGTTGTATTTGTTTTGTCCTTCGACCACATGTTGAACGTAATAAGTTGTCTCCCCGGTCTGCCTTATGTGTCTTTTTGGGTTATGGTTTTGGTCAAAAGGGATATCGTTGTTTTGATCTAGTTAGTAAAAAATTATATGTTTCGCGTCATGTTTAGTTTTTAGACCATATTTCAATCTTCTCTATTCCTACTAGTTCAAATTATATGACCCAAGAAGATCTAGTTCGTATTGATTCCTTTGACACTGAGCCCGATGAATATATATCTGATACTTTAGTTCACGATACATCCACCAAGAAGATTTGTTGGTGGATGGACAATGGATCGGGCAGAAGAGAGAAGTGAAGGAAGAGAAGAAGATTAAGAATGATGCGTAACTTCTTATTGTTCGCGTTTTTGTTTTCTAATTGTCAAACTCTTAATGCTTATTGTAATTGAATCGTGAGTTTGAGTGGGGATTTTAGAATATAATATAATATATTTATAAGATATTATCATAATATTATAAATTGTGATAATATCAATATTATATTATTTAGTTTCTTTATATGTCAATTATAATGTCTATATAATAGACATAATCTATGTAACCATGAATAACAATTCAATACAATATTTTTCTTTTTAGTTTAACAAAAAACTCTAGAGATTTAAAAGGAAGCGCGATCGGCACAAGCGACACAACACGGTTGACATAGAAGCACGATAGGCACATGAGGCACGACACGATCGGCACGGACGACACGTTTTTTTCTTGCACAATAAGTCATCAAATATGCGTCGGAATCACCATTGATTAAAGGAAGCGCGATCGGCAAGGGTGGCACGACACGATCGGCACTAGCGACTCGATATAGTCTTGTACCGTAAGTTAGCTATTTAGTATTGTTAGTCTTGGGTTTCTTGTGCATTGGTAAGCGCCACTGGAATTTGCCCTCAATTGTATATTATTTGTGCTCATCTTTTAGAGTTTCTGTAATTACCCTGTTCTATTACTCTTTTCTGCTATCATGGGGAAGGAAGAACAAAAGTAATAATCTAAGGAAGTAAGAGAGATCATTCTGGAAGAAATTAAGAATGATACATGAAAAAAGATTGAAAGGATAGTTGATGAAGTTATCCAAAGAAAGCGGAGGAAATCAATGTTAAATCAATAGATCATACATAAATTCTTGTAGAAAAGAATGCAGGAAAACATGACAACAAAGGAGTATGGAAGGTTGATTATAATGAAAGAGCGAACAAGTTTGGTCTAAAAAATCAGATTACCAAACTCGTGATGCATGTTAAGAAGGGAGAAATCACAATTAGTAAATAGAAAACTCACCAAATAACTCAACAAATAACAGTTCAACTCAATATTCAATATCTCCAAAACTAGACTTTATTGAAGAAAACAAAATATTAGGGCATAGTTAAATGGTCAGTTCATGTAATGAAGGAGTTGATGAAGGTTCCCAAATCCAAGGCCTACACTATCAGGAGTAATTCAAAATAGAAAGTCAACGATGTATGAAAGAATAAAACATAAATGAAATTTGTAGACCATGCATATAAAGGAAATATATACTTGTGGGATATCCAAATAAAGGTAGGAGTACTCAACTCTCTTTTTGAATTCACACTGCCTTCTAAAGTAGAGAGGAGAAATATATTAAAGACTGAGAGTTTGTGGTGTTTAGAAATTTCATTGGGAAAAATAGAATATTATTCTCAACTATCTAAGATGCTCTAATTAAATAGTGGGGAGAAAAGGGATTTGAAAATGTTTGTGCAAATATACATAACCTCTACTTCCTATAGTTCAAAAAGGGCTCAAATCTAAAAGAAATCCTAGAGAAAGGGCATATTTACATAGGATCAAATTGCATGAAACTGGAAATGTGGTTAGA
The DNA here is from genome assembly GCF_907164915.1 of Impatiens glandulifera. Taxonomy (NCBI): domain Eukaryota; kingdom Viridiplantae; phylum Streptophyta; class Magnoliopsida; order Ericales; family Balsaminaceae; genus Impatiens; species Impatiens glandulifera. Next base: position 148,393,482 of record NC_061862.1, read on the forward strand.
AAAGATTAATCTACAGAGCAGACCAAAAGAAATTACTCAGATTTGGTTTAAGCTCTAGAACATTAAAGCTCACATGTACAATGCTGAATCAATTAGTCATTTTGTAAGTTCAATAGGGAAATCATTATATATGGAATCAATAACTGAAGGAGGATAGCACTTTTCTTTTGCTAGAATTAGAATTGAAGTGTATCATAGGAGTGTTTGCCAATGAAAATGGCAGTTGTTGATAGGAAAAGAAAGCATAATGTATAGGAGATCTCTTATGAATGGAAACCAAAGAGGTGTGCTTTCTGTAACATTTTCCTACAAAATAAATGTGATAAAGCTAAATAAGAAGAGCAGAAAAAATAGAGAAGGCAGAAAGTAGAAAAGAAAAATAAAGAAACAGAGGAGGATAAACTCAAAGATCAAATAGTTGTAGAAGAAAGCAAGAAGGATTCTGGGAAAAGGAAAGTAGTGAAGGAAAAAAAGTAAATGGACTCAAGGTGAAGAGGAAAAAAATTTGTTATAATGCAAAGGATCATGTTAGATAAAATTAGACCGGTTCATAAAACTTAACATAAATAAACCTTCCATGTAGGAACAAGGAACCGGACCGGTCAAACAAATGAACCGGCTAAGAAGACTAACCGGTCAAGCTACTAAACCGACCAGGAACATTTGGAACATCACCGCACAAAGAAAGGATCGGCCAAAGCTAAAAACCGGAAACACCAGACAGCCGATCAGCCACAGGGCAAAGGAATAACCGGAAGCTGTCCGGTTAAAACAATCACACCGGAAGCCATTCGGTTAAGTCAAATAACCGACCAGTACAAGAAGATATTCGGGTATCTGTTGAGTATGATACCAAAGGAACAGACTGAACATTTCCATATCTATACAAGTCTGAGGAAAGTCTGCAGGCTGCAAAAAACAGTCCTACAGGATCTTTCCACTTTCAGGATAAATCAGAGGCAATCTTCCAAGAACAGACAACTGTCCAACCAACAGTTACCACATTGAGTAAAAGACAAACCTAGCAGGTTTGTCTTACACACCGGAAGAACAGACTGTAAAGTCTGCAGAGTTGACGGCCAGGTCTGAACAGATGACCGCAGAGTCTGAATCACTGAACCTCTGCTCAGCCAATCAGATTCAAGAAAGTGAAAAATGACCGTTGGCATATTTCACCTATAAAAGGAGTAGTTGAAGAAGAGTAAATGCGAGACACAAGAGATTTTTAAGAGAGACACACAGCGAGACATAAATGATACAGCGAGCATTTAATTCACAAGTGATAAGATTGTATTCTATCTCTAAGAGAAAGTCTAAGGGCTGGAGTTGAAGTGTGTATTTTACAATTTCAGTGTAAATTGTAAGGGTGTTATCGAGCAGAAAATAAGTCTCGATCGGATTGTATTTGTATTCCTTAGTGAATATCCTTCTCGCGGTTTCGAGAGGAAGGGGTGACGTAGGAGTTTTATCTCCGAACATCCATAAAATTTGTCTTGTCATTTACTTTCTGCCGGTTCCATTTTCTAACCGACCCTTACTAACTTACCTACACCGTCCTAACCTACTTGACCCTATTCAAACCGAATCAGCAGGTTACAAAAACCGACCCATCAATCTTCAAATCTTCATCATCTGAAACCGGTTCTGCCTATCATACTAGTGTGCTGCTTCAACCTGAAACAAACCTCTTCCGCGCTTGAACCTAATTCAAGGGTTTGTGACAGTTTGTGTAGTATTGAAACCCCGGTGTTAATCTCTAACCGGATTAATCACCACCCTTTGTGTGAAACCCGCTAACCGGTCCAACCCCGGTCCTCCAGCGGCGACCTAGATCCTAACAATTGGTATCAGAGCAGTTAGTTTCAATACTCAAGCAAGCATGTCTTTTGACAGGCCACCAATGCTAGAAGGTGATGACTTTGCCAACTGGAAGGCACACATGTACCTACACTTAATTACCTTGGATGATGAGATGGAGTCCATTCTAGCCGAAGGACTGATAATCATTGATAACGACAGAAAGGAATGGACAGCTGAAGATAGGAGAAGAAATAACCTGGATAACCACGCTAGAAACCGGATCTCCAATAGTGTGGACAGAAACACATACTGCAAGATCAGAGACTGTAAAACCGCAAAAGAGACATGGGACACGGTTATTCAGATCTTTGAGGGAAATGAAAGAACAAAGGAAAACAAGATAATGGTAGCTACTCAGAAGTTTGAAAGCATCAAGATGAAACCGGGAGAAACAATGAAAGAGTACAGTGACCGGTTCACTGGTGTGCTAGATGAGCTAGCAACTCTTGGTAAGAGGTATGACAACAAGGAGGTTATCATGAAAGCATTAAGATCTCTTCCAAGTGCATGGGACATAAAGACAATGGTAATGAGGGAATCAAACTGCCTAAACAAGATGAAGCTACACGATGTATTCGAAGATCTTAAGGCATATGAGTTTGAAATGAGATCTAGGACTGAAGAAGAAGTTTCGGCCTCAACCTCAACTAGAGCACTGATCACATCCACAGAACCGGTTGCACCTACACCTGCACCGATCAGAACCGCCGAACAGTTCACCGAGGATGCCATGGCAATGCTTGCACAGAAGTTTGGGAGGATCATAAAAAGAAGCCAACCGACAAACTACAACTATGGCGATAAATCCAATGTAAGGTGTTATAACTGTAGCTGTTTGGGACATTTTAAGTGGGAATGCAGAAAACCGAGGAGGGATAACCGGAAACCGGACAACCAAGATAACCGAAACAACTATCAACAAACCGGTGAAGGGAGTGAGGTTCAGAAAGCACTGATAGCCGATGATGGAGGAAGTCTAAGGGCTCACAGTGACAGTGATGATGAACTCACATGTCTCATGGCAAATGAGGAACAAGTATTTGACTCTCCTTGTGAAGAATTTACTAAAGATGAGTTATACAATGCATTGAATGATATGGTAGAAGAGTATAAGAACCTACTAGCCATGTTACCTAAGCAACTCAAATTTAGAACCGATCCTATAGTACCCATTCCGACAGAACCAGAAGTACCCCTTATAACCGAACCAGAGGTCATAGAACCTGATAAAATCCCTAGCATAAAAACCGAATTAGAACCTGAACAACCAACTAGGACCGAACAGTCTAGTGAACCAGCTAGAGAACTGACCGAAGAAGAAAATGCCCGACTCCAGTATAAGATGGCCGCATATAAGAGATCTAGTGACATAGTAAAGAAAATGTGTAGTCATTACAGACATCCTTTTTGCATGTTCGGCTTAGGATACACAAAGGATAAATCCAAAGACCAAAAACCCGTAGAGAAATTAAGGTTTACTAGGAGTAATCTTCCTCTTATAAGATTCATTAAAAGCTCCTTAACCGCTGAAGAAGAGTTGATCGCATACTATACGGAAGAAAAACTAAAGTACAACTATGTTGGTCCAACCGACTCTAAGAAGTGGCTTGACCCCGAGAAAAGGAAAGCCGACCTGCTCAAAAAAGGAAAACCAATTCTCAACCGCATAGGTCAAAACAAAGATCACCCTCATTTAAGACTTTCGTAGAAAAACCGAGATATCCAAGACCGAGTGCCAAAAGAACGGTTAAAACCTTAGCAAAGAAGGCTGTCCGGTTTGTCAAGGTTTGGATACCCAAGGGACTAATCGCATGTGGACCCAAGTGAATGTGGGTACCAAATAGTTGTAAATATGTACATTTTGCAGGATATAATGAAACGGCTAGGAAATTCTGAATGGTACTTGGATAGCGGTTGCTCCAGGCATATGACCGGGAACAACAACCTGCTAACCGACATCAGAATAGAAACCGGTGCACTAATCTCCTTCGGTGACAACTCAAAAGGTAGAACTGTGGGCAAGGGTAAGATTGTCCATGGTAACTTAACAATTGATAACGTACTTCTAGTTGAAAACCTACGCTTTAACTTGCTAAGCATTAGTCAAATGTGTGATGCTGGATACACGGTAGAATTTCTTAAACATGCATGCTTAGTTAAGAACTCTCAAGGTATTATACTACTAACCGGAAATAGGCTAGGAAATATATACAAGGTAGACTGTAAAACTAAGGTAGAACACCCTATATGCATGATAGCTAAGACTGATCAAACCTGGTTGTGGCATAAGAGACTAAACTATCTAAATATGAAAACCTTAAACTACATTCGTGGTAAAAAGCTAGTAGAAGGTATTCCTGACATAGTATTTAACAAGGATAAGGTCTGTTCAGCATGTCAAATGGGTAAACAGACTAAGTCAACCTTTAAGAGCAAAGGAAATATCCAATCTAGCCGATGCTTAGATCTCCTTCACATGGATTTATTTGGACCGATTCAGGTCATTAGCCTAGGAGGTATGCTTTACACCATGGTAGTTATTGATGTTTATTCTAGATTTACATGGGTAATATTCCTACCATCTAAACGTGAAACCACATCAAACTTGATCACACTACTTAAACGTTTGCAAAATGAAAAATCAACTCGCATTAATAGCATTAGAAGTGATCGAGGTACCGAATTTACCAATAGTACTTTAACCGCATTTCTTGATGAATCCGGTATTAGACACGAGTTGTCTAGTGCTAGGACTCCTCAACAAAATGGCCTGGCCGAGAGAAGAAACCGGACTCTCAAGGAAGCCGCACGGTCCATGATAGCCGATTCGGGTATTGCCCAGAAATTTTGGACTGAGGCTATCAACACTGCATGTTATACATAAAACCGGTCTCTGATTAACAAGTTTCATAACAAAACACCGTATGAGGTTTATTTTAACAGAGTTCCCAACCTTAAGTACCTCAAGATTTTTGGTTGTAAATGCTACATTCATATAAATGGTAAAACCTATCTTTCTGCCTTTGATGCAAAAATCGATACTAGCATCATGTTAGGTTACTCAGCAGTGAGTAAGGCATATAGAGTGTATAACAATAGAACTTTAACCATGGAGGAATCACTTCACGTGGTTTTCGATGATTCGGTTGAAAGTAATACTGCATCATGCTTTGATCTACACAACAGATTGGAAAACAACAATATCCATTCTGATAGTGAAGATGAAACTCCGGTTTTCAGGCGGTTTGTCCATGACCAAATGGGAAATATTGAAATCCAGCCGGATCAAGCTGTCCCACGACAGGAAGCTGTCACTTCGGTCCAAACCGAGGAAGTCGGTCGGTCTGACAATCTCGTTCAGCCTACCGATATGTCTAGCCTTGATCAAGTAAACGGTAATTTGGTAGACATCCCTGAACTGAACCTCAAAAGGAACACTAAACATCCTCCTGAGCAAATTATAGGTGACCCTTCAGAACCTGTTCGAACTAGGCGTCAACTTCTGGAGGAATACTTTAATTCCGCCTTCATATCCCAGATTGAGCCGAAAAGAATATATGAAGCATTGTCAGATCCGGATTGGATCTTGGGAATGCAAGAAGAGCTAATCCAGTTTGAGAGTAATAAAGTCTGGTACCTAGTTCCTAGACCGAAAGATCACCCGGTCATAGGAACAAGATGGGTATTTAGAAACAAACTCAATGAAGACGGTTTGGTCATGAGGAACAAAGCCAGATTAGTGGCACAAGGTTACAAACAGGAAGAAGGCATTGATTTTGAAGAATCATTTGCCCATGTAGCTAGGATTGAAGCTATTAGAATTTTTCTAGCCTTTGCTGCATTCAAAAACTTTAAGGTTTTCCAAATGGATGTTAAAAGTGCATTTTTGAACGGTGACCTACGTGAAGAGGTGTATGTTGAACAACCATCCGGTTTCAAAAGTGCTGAGTTTCCAAACCATGTATATCGGTTAAACAAAGCTTTATACGATCTAAAGCAAGCACCTAGAGCCTGGTATGATACACTAACCGCATTTTTGTTAGAACATGACTTCACCATCGGTTCGGTGGATAAAACGTTATTTAAATTTGAGAAGAAGGAACATATCCTACTCGTTCAAATATATGTAGATGATATCATTTTCGGTTCAACCGATCCTAAGTTATGTGATAAATTTTCAAAACTGATGACTAACAAATTTGAAATGAGTATGATGAGAGAGTTAAGCTTCTTCCTAGGACTTCAGGTTAAGCAAATCGAAGAAGCAACTTTCATTAGCCAACCTAAGTACACCAAGGAGCTCCTAAAGAAGTTTGGAATGGACACATGCTCCTCAGCGGCTACTCCAATGAGCTCATCGGTTAAATTGGACAAGGATGATGAGGGTCAATTGGTAGATCAGATAGCTTACCGGGGCATCATCGGTTCTCTTCTATACCTAACAGCAAGTAGACTGGATATTCTATTTGCAGTCGGTGTGTGTGGAAGATTTGAAGTCAATCCAAAACAATCCCACTACACAGCCGCAAAGAGGATCTTGAAATATCTAAAAGGAACACCTGATGTCGGCCTGTGGTATCCAAAAGACTCATCCTTTAACCTAACGAGTTATTCAGATGCAGATTATGCAGGCTGTAAGATTGACAGAAAAGGCACCAGCGGAACATATCAGTTCCTAGGTGACCAGCTTGTTTCATGGCATAGCAAGAAACAGACATCGGTGGCCACATCCACCGCAGAAGCTGAATACTTGGCGGCCGGAAGTTGTTGTTCACAACTTCTTTGGATCCAACAACAACTGACGGACTTCGGTGTCATAGCCGAAGAGTCTCCAATCTTCTGTGACAACACGAGTTCCATAGCAATCACCTACAATCCGGTTCTCCACTCCAGAACCAAGCATGGCACCACTTCATCCGGGAACATGTCATGCTGAAGCATATCCGCCTAGAATACGTACCGACAGATCAACAAGTAGTCGATATCTTCACCAAGCCTCTACAGGAAGCTAAGTTCTCTCAATTCAGAATTACTCTCGGTTTAACCGATATTAGTCAGATCCTTCCTAAGGATGCTTAAAGGGAAACCGATTCGGACAGACAAAACCGGTAGTTCCTCCTAACCTGTTGGACTTCAAATTTTCTTGGTATCTATGGAAGAACCGCCCAGTTTAACAGACAGAGTAAACCGACCGGTTATGTAGTGCATGCACCAAATAACCGCATCGGGATGAACAACTGATGACTGACCGGTTCGGAAACAGGTTATCTTAGATTATTTGAACTTCAAACAAAAGTGGAATAATTACTTGTGTTTAAACTTATCTGTTCTGAAACATTTCCTTTTCAAAGTAAACTAGTCACACCTAAAAAGACGTGAAGATTTGATATCTTTTATGGTCCAGGTCTATGACCAACATTCTAGGCTATAGACATGCTTATTTTATGCAAAACCTTTTAACCTTTGGATAATAGATATTACCACCTGTGATACCTGGATAATATGATACTCCCCCAACTAGTATATAAGATGGACAAACCTTAATCAAAACAATCACAAGTCATAACTCATTCTTTCACTAAGACAAAAATGTCTCAGTTTTCAAACATCTTCCAAGTGGACTTCAAATCTGCAAAGAGCACTGAACACTATGATGTGTTCAAAATGATCAAATCCCTTGAGGACACAGGTCTTCAATACTTCCTGGATGACAAGTATGTCATCTATCCAGAATCTGTTCTAGAATTCTTGTACAATGCAAGGGTTTTCAGAGGCACACCGCACTTTGACACCCATATCCAATCAAAGGTGGACGGTGTAGTATTCGACTTCACGGAGAACGACTTTGGGAGGTGCTTTGGGCTGCCAAAGCAAGGGTTAACAGATCTCAATGTTCCGGTCGACTTAAAGACCGAGATCTCGCTAACATTTGCCAGGTCTAACCAACCTGTCAATGACCATGGCACAAAGTCAATACTGAGGGCTGAATATCAGCTCCTCAATGATGTGATAGGTCGAAGCATCTTAGGAAGAGATGTGACGAATACCTACTGTACCTCATCCTTTAACATGATGGCTGCCATCACCACCGGGACACCGGTTAATTGGTCAAGAGTACTGTTCGACGTTCTAATCTGGATGATTGGTGTTCGAACAGTCGGCCTCATCCCCCAGCTAAGCTGCCTACTCGTTAAACTTGGAGTACCGACCTGTCCAGGAGAAGGTCTAAACCAAGCTCAAGTGCTAACAAAGGAAGTAACCGACTCCTTCTATGAGCGGTTTGAGAAAGATTGGAGGAGGAGGAACCGTCGCAACAACCCCAACGGTGCGGTTACCTCCAGCGGTTATTAGGTCACTCCTTCCTACACCCGGTCATTTTGCTGCACGTACCGGGTGTATCGTTGTCCAACCTCATTATGATCTTTCGGCTTTATCTTTGTTTTCTTCGGTTTTATCTATGCCTTCTTCGGCTTTATCTATGTTACTCTCGGTTTCCTTTGACTAATTTCTTGTGTGTTGATGCATTAATGGAAAGTAATATTTAATTAATGAGGTAACCCCCAACCATCTGAATAATTACTATCCAACCAACTTGGTTACTTTACAACCAAATCCCACCTCGAGCTCCGCATTAAATTAAAAGTAACTCCTTCCCAATGCGTTTTGGAAACATAAATATTCTATTTCTTAATGAGACAAAACGGACATTCAATGCTCATATTTTCCCTCCAAAACCGACCCTATATATACGGCCATCCTCTAATCAACTCAAAACACAAAACACTCTTGAACTCTCTTGAACTCTATCTCTCTCAGCAAAGCCGTAATCATGCCGAGCCGAACCCTAGGAAACTTTTTGAGCATTGATTTCGAATCATGTATGGAATAGTGGGACGAAGATCATGGAAAGGAGATCATATTTGAATCTCTCATTGACACCGGCCTTCGAACCTTTCTCGAAGAATCCGGTCCCACACTCATTGAGGATGTCAAGACGTTCTTCAGAAGCGCTTGCATCAGAGGGAACTACATCGTCTCTACGGTGAGAGACCATACCTTCTGGCTTGATGAAGCCGAATTTGCCTCCATGTTCAACTTGCCCACAGAAGGGTTTTCTGACTTTCCAACCCAGGAGGGAAGTGCGACATTTGAACACACACTATTCTTCTCTGGCACCGTTGTTCCAGTGGAAAACTATGCGTTAAAAACCCGCCTCGCTCATCACACTCAACTCCTTCTTGAGATTGTGACCCGGTCCATCATCTGTCAATCCCCAAATCAGCGGTACTCTAAAAACATATACAACATCATGACCCATATTGTTAGCAAAACGGCCATAAATTGGTCAACGGTCATCTTTCAGAACCTGAAAAATATGGTGCTAACCAAGAAAGGTCTCGGTTATGCACCTCACATCAATAAGCTTATTCTCAAGTACCGGCCAGAGTTTGGACCGGGCACACCGACATCCCCTTCGAACATCCTTGACATGGATGCGGTGGAAGAAAGGTTCTCTAAAGTGATTATTACATAAGTTGTATTTTTCCATCTTATGTATGTCTGTTTTCACACCGATCTATCTTTCGATTTCTATTCTATAATGTCTCTTCAATACAATTCTGTTTAAATGACCGGGCCATCTTAATATTTTGAATATCTATCTAAGTAACTGGTTAACATTGTCAAAATAACCGCGCTCTTATCCGATCTCAAAGAAAACCGCTTAAACTCAAAAGATTGCAAAACTCTACTTATTCAAAATAACCAGTTAACTCTTGATAACCAAACTCTACGGTTACATTAAGAAAAACCGCAGCATCAAACAGTTCCAAAGGAGAGATCACGTCATCAAAGTCGAAGTCAATAATTTTGGAGGGAAATTTCCCGCCCAAAACTCCCGCTCAAATTTCGCACCTCTTGGTGTACCGCCCACAGATTGGCGCCTCTTCGATTACCGCCTTTTGGCTTCCCGCCCACGGCTTGCCGCCTATTCGGCTTGGAGGGAAAACTCCCGCCAAATGTTGATGGGACGGTTGGGTTTCCGAACCGCACCTATAAAAGGGCTCTTGGCCATTTCATTCCACTCTTACGCGAAACAGCTTTCTCTCTCTAAGCTCTCAAATTCTCTCAGCGGTTATTTACTCTCGTGTTTTTCTTAAACTCTTTCAATCATCTAAGATGGGGCACAATTCGGTTTTGTTCAAACACATGACTCAGGTGGATTTCGAGGAAATCCGACAAAAGGGGACGCTTGCAGCAAAAGGAGTTATTGACCGGGTAACCGAAACCGGACTTGAGTATTTTCTCGGCGGTCCCCATGTTCTATATAAAGAAACGGTCGAAGAATTCTTCAACACCGCAACCCTATCTGGCGATAAGATCACCGCGACTGTCAGCAGTACTGAATTCGAACTAACCGAAGAATCGGTGGCGGAGAGCCTACGCCTTCCAACAGACGGCCAAGATGCAGCGTCGGATCTAGAACTAACAACGTTCGAGGCAGCATGCCAGATTCTCTCGGCAACCAAGGAACCGGTAAAAGTATCCGGTAACAAAGCAACACTACGACCGGAGTACATACCGCTTTGTGACATCTTCACAAAGGCGGTTCAGACGAGAGGTGGAAATTACAACAGCCTCACCAAGGCCAAAATCGGGATGCTAGTCGGTTTGATAGAAGGAACGAAAGTGAACAACTTGAAAGATATGGTGAAACCGGGTTCAACCCGGTCATGGGGATACGCCATCCCCCTTGGAAAAATCTTGCTCCATCATAACATCAACACCGGTCCTGGTGTCATTATCCGATCAGGAAGGTTGATAAGATCCAAACACTTCCTGGAGAGGAAGCAGCCGGCCCCCGGTTCCACAGGTGGCCGAAAGAAGAAATCCTCCAAGAAATCGGCCCTGGCAAAAGAAAAGACCGAAAGCAAGGGCAAGGAGAAGATAGTAATCTCGGAACCGCCATCACAAACAAAAGAGGAAGAGTCGGCTTCCACGTTTGAACGAACCGAATCTGAGAAAACCGATGATGAAAGACCGAATGATGAAGAGCATTCAGGTCCAAGTCCCGATAATACCGGTACGGGCGTAAATCCTGAAAACGACGAGGCCGATGAAGAAGGCAGTGAAGAGGAGGAGGAGGACGACCAGACGGAGGCCGATATTATAGCGCACCGAATCCTGGAAGTCATTGAACTGCGAGCTCAAAAGGTTGGCGAATTATACCGGGAATGGCACGAGCACCGATTCGACAGACTTTACAAACACATGTTACCGGGCCTAACCGACGAAGAGTGTTTCCGAAGGCTGAAGGAAATAGAGGAAACGGTCATGAGCCTCACAAACGCCGAAACCATTCACGAAGCCTTGGGCCGAACCACCATCATAAGACCGCGAGCCCGGCTACAGAAGCTAACCGTACAGATCCGGAATATTAAGGAAAGGTACGTCGAGGGAACACCGGAGGCTAACTTACATCTCTTGGTGTTAGAAAACTTGAGACATCCGAGAGGAGAACTCGCCGAAGAAATTGATCGGCTGGAGGTGGTGTGCAGACAACGAGAAATACCGCACTCTCCAGCTCCTCGGACCGATGAGGGTCAAATTCATGGTGCAACACCTCCTCGGGCGGATCCGGTGATAAACGAAACCGATGAAAGGACGGAGCCTCCTCTCACCGGGCAACTTCAACATGAACAACCGGGAGTCTCCGAACCGGGCATTACAGAAGAAAGGGTTAAGTTTCTCCTTCAAGAGTTTGCAGACTCAACGGTTCACCCACTAGAGGAGAAGATGAAGAGAACCGTGAGCATGGCACTCCGGTTCACCAACAATACGAGGAATAAACTAGTAATGGTAGATGACCGGTTCTCGCAAATCGAAGCTGACTACCGGGAAGAAGCGGTTTTGCGCAACAACCATCTTCAGCGAACCGAGGCCGTGGAGGTAAAGACCTCAGAGATAAAGGATGGCTTAGATCGGCTTGAAAGGCAAACCGAACAACAATTAACAGAGGTTACTAAGGACCTGGTCGGCTCAACACTTGACAGGGTCTCAGAACTGGAAAAGAAGAATGCGGGTCTTGAAGACCGCAATGACAAACTCGAGGCCGACCTCAAGGCGCTCACCGCACAAGTTGATGAATTACTTAAGGCTAAGATGAATGCGGATATTGCGGTTGTGGAGGCAAATGCCCGAGCGGCTAAGGAAGTCCAGGATGCGCTGGACAAAGAAGCAAGAAGAGAAAAAGAGCCACCGCAAATGTCTGAAGCAGAAAGAACCGAGCGCGAACGAAGGACACTGGATAAGTATCCGGGACTTGCAGAGTCCGTAGCCGCTCAGCAAAGAGAGGATGCAGAGCGGTTAAATGCACAAAAACAAGGGCTCGAAGACTTTGCAAATGCTCACAAGAAGAAGAAAACGGCGGCCCCTTCATCTTCGGTTCCGGCAAAACGGAAAAGGAAAGCTTCAAAGAAGGCTCAAGTAGCCGGACTGCTAGATGAGGTCACTGACACGATTATTGAAAGTCAACCGGACCAGGCTACTCACACCGAAGAAGAAGATGAAGAACATCTGACGGGGCGTTCTACAAGATAACGAGTCTCCGAATTGGCTAGTCAACCGTAACCGGTTAAGAGAAAACGGAACAAGGATATGATGGCCAGCTTCGATTTCTCCGACTCAGAATAGGGGCTTCCTTTTCTTTAATTATGTTTATCTTAGTGTTTATATATAACATTTTCCCTTTTCGGTTATCTATCTATATATATAAAGTTATTTTTGAAACCGGCCTATACTTGCATTTCTACATGGTTTGATAATTTTAACTAAAATAATCAAAAAGGGAGAAATTGATAAGATAAAAGATAAGACTCTTCCAAAAATTTTCTCAAAATTTTTCCAAATTTTTCGAAAAATTTCTCCCAAGTCAGTTTCAAAAATCCGGTTAAAGAAAGAACCGGCCTATGGTTGCAAACTTACATGGTTTTGATAATTTTAAATAAAATAATCAAAAAAGGAGAAATTGTTAGATAAAATTAGACCGGTTCACAGAACTTAACATAAATAAACCTTCCATGTAGGAACAAGGAACCGGACCGGTCAAACAAATGAACCGGCTAAGAAGACTAACCGGTCAAGCTACTAAACCAACCAGGAACATTTGGAACATCACCGCACAAAGAAAGGATCGGCCAAAGCTAAAAACCGGAAACACCAGACAGCCGATCAGCCACATGGCAAAGGAATAACCGGAAGCTGTCCGGTTAAAACAATCACACCGGAAGCCATTCGGTTAAGTCAAATAATCGACCAGTACAAGAAGATACTTCGGGTATCTGTTGAGTATGATACCAAAGGAACAGACTGAACAATTCCATATCTATACAAGTCTGAGGAAAGTCTGCAGGCTGCAAAAAACAGTCCTACAGGATCTTTCCACTTTCAGGATAAATCAGAGGCAATCTTCCAAGAACAGACAACTGTCTAACCAACAGTTACCACATTGAGTAAAAGACAAACCTAGCAGGTTTGTCTTACATACCGGAAGAACAGACTGTAAAGTCTGCAGAGTTGACCGCCAGGTCTGAACAGATGACCGCAGAGTCTGAATCACTGAACCTCTGCTCAGCCAATCAGATTCAAGAAAGTGAAATATGACCGTTGGCATATTTCACCTATAAAAGGAGTAGTTGAAGAAGAGTAAATGCGAGACACAAAAGATTTTTAAGAGAGACAACAGCGAGACATAAATGATACAGCGAGCATTTAATTCACAAGTGATAAGATTGTATTCTATCTCTAAGAGAAAGTTTAAGGGCTGAAGTTGAAGTGTGTATTTTACAATTTCGGTGTAAATTGTAAGGGTGTTATCGAGCAGAAAATAAGTCTCGATCGGATTGTATTTGTATTCCTTAGTGAATACCCTTCTCGCGGTTTCGAGAGGAAGGGGTGACGTAGGAGTTTTATCTCCGAACATCCATAAAATTTGTCTTGTCATTTACTTTCTGCCGGTTCCATTTTCTAACCGACCCTTACTAACTTACCTACACCGTCCTAACCTACTTGACCCTATTCAAACCGAATCAGCAGGTTACAAAAACCGACCCATCAATCTTCAAATCTTCATCATCTGAAACCGGTTCTGCCTATCATACTAGTGTGCTGCTTCAACCTGAAACAAACCTCTTCCGCGCTTGAACCTAGTTCAAGGGTTTGTGACAGTTTGTGTAGTATTGAAACCCCGGTGTTAATCTCTAACCGGATTAATCACCACCCTTTGTGTGAAACCCGCTAACCGGTCCAACCCCGGTCCTCCAGCGGCGACCTAGATCCTAACAGATCATGATGAAAATGGAAGATTAACCTCAAGTTGTTGTTGAGGAAACTCAAGAGAAGACACCCAAAATTTCAAAGCTAAAATAAAGAATTCTAAATCCGATAAAGAAGAATCCAAAATAGATGTGGAGTCTTAAGCTGAAGTCGAAGATAAGGAAGACAAGAACACATAAATTCAAGTTGAAAAGAACAAAAATAAAAGCACTGAAATTCTCAGAAACAATTTTATCTATCTAATCAGAACGGTCTCGTACAAAGAGAGAAATCAAAATGAGAAAAAAATAATATTCATCATCCTCTTCAATACAATCTTCTTTCATTGTCAGAGGAATGAGAAGAAGAAGATGAAGGAGAAGAAGATCTCTCAATGAAAACGGATGACATTCGAAAATTCTAAGTTGTGATGGTTATATTTGAATGTAGTTTTTCTGTTTGTAATTTCTGTTTTTTTAAGAATGTATAGATGTTACTAATCAATTTTTAGGATCTTTTTATTGTTATCCTTAATATAGCTAAGGTTTATCTAGTTTTGATTTTTGACCCTTCCACTTTCGGGATTTTATTCAAATGATTATAATCGTTTTCTAAAAAAATTAATTAAAAGGTAAGAAGAGAGAAAAATAACGATTTCACGTTATTCTTCCTATGCAATTTTTCTTCCAAATTCCCTAAATCTATCATTTTTTTTACTAATCAATAATGTTTTTTTTTCCTATTATACAAAATTTGAAATCATTTATTGTTTCATAAGATTCCAGTTTCAACCTAACGAGTTATTCTGACGCACACTATGCAGGTTGTAAAATCGACCGTAAGAATACTAGTGGGACATGCTAGTTCTTAGGTGATCGGCTTGTTTCCTAGTATAGTAAGAAGCAGATTCCAGTTACATCCTCAACAGCCGAAGCAGAGTATCTCCTAGCCGGTAGTTGTTGTGCTCAACTTCTATGGATTCGACAACAACTGAGGGACTTCGGTATTACGACTGAGGAATCTCCAATTTTCTGTGACAACACTAGTTCAATAACGATAACATACAATTTGGTGTTGCATTTGAGAACCAAGCATATTGATATTAGACATCACTACATTCGGGAGCATGTGCAATAAAAATATATCCAGCTGGAGTATGTCTCAACCGACCAGCAAGTGGCCGACATTTTCACAAAGCCACTACAGGAAGCTAAGTTCTCTTATTTTATAACTATTTTGGGACTTGCTGATAGCAGTCAACTCATTCCTTAATGCAATAATTCTAGAAAAATAGTGTCTTCCAATAACTTGCGTTCATAAAAATTGGGCATGATCTCAGGGAGAAGCTACCGTTTCTCAAATCATTCAAAATGAAATCATTTACATACATCTGCTACATGCATAAGGGATATGAAATCAAGTATATAAATCCGGACAGTTGTCTCTGGTTGAAATCGGCTAAATTACTTCACTGGAATATCTTTGAACAAATCAAGTGGTCTAAGTGAATCAGATAAAACAAATGGATTGTTCTATAAACTGAATAGATGCCGGCTTTGAGCAAAAGTGGTATCTCTTCAGAACAAAATAAGATATTTCGATAAACCGGTCACCAAAAGCCAACCGATTATTTACACTTTTATTTCGGTGATTTCATTTTCCAGTCAACATGGGATAACTAGACAATGTATGTCATATATGCTTGAAAAAAATCCTGCGAAAAAGTGAAATAGTCTAACCTCAAAGAACGTGAAGACCTATGTCTATCATTGTTTGAAGGAAAGAATGAAATTTCACCAAAATAACATTTCTTGAAAATATAATTCATATCTGCTTTTTCATCATTAGTTTTATTGGAAATGACCATCATCCATATCTAATTACACTTAGAATGTAACAGATACGCTAATCGATTCTTTGGCTATATAATAGCTCATACACTCTCATCTTAAATCACACTCTCTATCAAACAGAAGAAAATCCTCAAGCCAAAATGTCTAGCTTCCTTGCTAACAAAATTCTTCTTGCCGATTTTGAATCGGTCTTGCATTCTGAAGATATTGAAATCCAAGCCCTTTTTCGGTCCATTGAACGTTCCGATTTAATACCATTTTTGGAAGATAGATATATCATAGACTATGATGTAGTTACTGAATTTTTCAACACTGCTAGGGTCATTCGGAAGGATCTTATCCTTGCCAAAGTCCAAGGCAAATCCTTCATATTTAGTGAGATAGACTTCACACTTAGTTACGGAGTACCTACTGAAGGTCTCACTATCTTCAACTTCTCACTGATGGTCATTAATGAGACGGGCCACCATTTTTTTGGTTTCATGACTCCGGTCAACACTTATGGAGCCAAAAGTTCTCTCCAAAGTGAATTTTAGATTCTGAGTTAGATCCTAAGTAAGAATATTCTTGCCAAGGCAAACACTAAATCTTACACTCAGAAGGTCTTCGAGATGATGGTTACCATCATCGAAGACACTCTAGTCAACTGTTCCAGGATCATCTTCAACAACCTGAAGAAGATGATTTTTTCTAACAAAAGAGGATTTGCTCCTCAGCTATGCGGTTTGTTCTTTGACATTGATGTCTACCTCGGTCGAGGAGCCACCCTATATCCTAAACAGTTGTTGGTGAAGGAGAGGATCCAGGCATACATCTACCGGATAGACAGAGCAAGAGCTAGAAGAACTCCGGCTATTAGACCATCTCACTACTAGTACTAGGGTCTATCTACCTATCTTAAATTTATGTATTCCACATATCATACCGATTATTTTGCTTCAATTTCGGTTTAATGAAAATTCGTTCCTATATTAAAATGATTATCTTTGAAATCCAATACTCTTAATCGGACATACTCTTAGGGAGAAGCTACCGCTTCTCTTACCAAAAATCGGTCATTTTTAATTTCAGTCATCTTTTTCAAAATATTGGTCATTTTCAAAATATTGACCCGTTATTGTGTCAGCTCTCCTTTCATCTTCCCAAGACAATCTTCTGAAAAAGTATGATAAGAAAAATTAAGTAAGTTAAATTTTCAAGCGGCCAGAAAACTAAACTACTATTAACTTCTATGTGCAGGAACAGACTGAGTCGTATAAACCGGCTGGAGACTACATAAACCGCCTCCGAATATATCAAAGCAAATCCGGCTCCAGATGATCAAGTCATGATCAAGAGGAACCGGTCTCAACATGTTAAACAGGCCGTCTAGCAAAGAAAAAGTTCACACTCCAGCCGAATCACACTACGAAAGAGTCAACCGAAAACTAAGAATTAAAAGATGACGTAATATGACAAAATAGACGTGTCTTGGGAAAATATAAGAAGATAAGATCCGGATCAGAAGCATGCGATAAAGACAATGATGATTTGCTGATCCGAAGATCCGATTCAGAGAGCCGGAAGGTACATGTTTGACACGTGTCCAAAACTGCAAGCCGGCTACGTCATCCATACCTGATCGGTATATGCATGCTTGCCAAGTGTCAGGAAGTTGAAACGTGCACGCAACATCTCTGAACCGGCGTGACTTTAAACTGACCAATCCCACGGTGTGAGAAGAAAATGACCGTTGGGATCCTCTTCACTATAAAAGGAAGACGAAGCGACTTCATTTATTACGGTTCTAGAAATTATTAAGAGAGAGAAAGAAATCTCACGCGCGATCCAAAACTATTGTTTCATTTACAAAAATCTTTACTGTACTATATTATTGTATTACATCAAGAGTGATTTAGTGTAACCGGCGAGTAGCGAGATAGGCTCGAACGGCATTGTAAGTGTTAACTTTGAAAGTTAGTGGAGATCCTTCTCATAATCTGAGAATAAGGGGTGACGTAGTAGGGTTTGCTCCGAAAATCCATAAAAAATCTTGTCTTGTGTCTTTTACTTATTTCCCGCTTATTTACTCCAAAACCGAAATATATTAACAGAAATATAATCCTACTCCTATAATCAAAACCGGTCTATACATACCCCTTAAACCGACTCCTCATAAATCTCATCTAAGTCGTGTGTGTTGCTTCAAGCTTAAACAGACATTTCCGCCCTTGAACCTGGTTCAAGAGTCTGTGATAGTTTGCGCAGTGTTAAGAACGGTTTTAGTCTTTAACCGGACTATCACCAAATTGTGTGTTGTGTTGTTGTAAGCGGTAACCCTTCCAAAACCGGAACACCCCGGTCCTCCAAGGCCTCGCACTCAATGAAAATAAGGAACAAGAATAAAAGAAAGAAGATTGTGAGCTTGCTGCATCAGGTGGAACAAAGCGGTATCGAAGAGTATCAACCGGATGGACAATTTGAGGAACCTCTAAATGAAGAAGAAGAGGAATATGCTACACGACTTAACCCGCGGAAGAAGAAAGCGGTTGAGACATCAACCGCATCTCCAAGTTCCGGTCTGACCGTTACCCAATCATCTCGTCCACCTAGACCAGTAGGCGGTGCCTTCCGGTTCAACCAGCGAACTCCCGACATATCAAGTGTATTTAGCGGATGGCAAATTGACGCGGAAAGAAGAGAATAGGAATGGAAGTAGGAGGAAGAAAGGCAAAAAGAAAAAGAAAAGGGGGGGATCATCCGATCTTTAGCTTGTCTTTCCTTTTCTAAACAACTTACTTATGTTACTTATTGGTGTTTTGTTTCAGAACTAAGTTACTTTTCTTAAGATCTCAAAGTAATGATTATACTAAACACTTTCTGAAAAACTAACCTGTTTTTGAAAATTTTCTTTGAAAAACATCAAAAAGGGAGAAATTGCTAAAGTTAATTTTCAAACCGGCCATATATTACGATTTTTGAATATATATTCTAATTAATCAAAAAGGGAGAAATTGATAAGAAAAATTAAGTAAGTTAATTTTTCAAACCGGCCATACATTACGATTTTTGAATATTTATTCTAAATAATCAAAAAGGGAGAAATTGATAAGAAAAATTAAGTAATTTAATTTTCAAGCGGCTAGAAAACTAAACTACTATTAACTTCTATGTGCAGGAACAGACCGAGTCGTATAAACCGGCTGGAGACTACATAAACCGGCCTCCGAATATATCAAAGCAAATCCGGCTCCAGATGATCAAGTCATGAGCAAGCGGAACCGGTCTCAACATGTTAAACAGGCCGGCTTGAAAAGAAAAAGCTCATAGTCCAGCCGGATCACACTACGAAAGAGTCAACCGAAAACTAAGAATTACAAAGATGACGTAATATGACGAAATAGACGTGTCTTAGGAAAATATAAGAAGATAAGATCCGGATCAGAAGCATGCGATAAAGACAATGATAATTTGCTGATCCGAATATCCGACTCAGACAACCGGAAGGTGCATGTCGCATGTCTAACACGTGTCCAAAACTGCAAGTCGGCTACGTCATCCATACCTGATCGGTATATGCATGCTTGCCAAGTGTCAGGAAGTTGAAACGTGCACGTAACATCTCTGAACCGGCGTGACTTCAAACTAACCAATCCCACGGTGAGAGAAGAAAATGACCGTTGGGATCCTCTTCACTATAAAAGGAAGACGAAGCGATCTCATTTATTACGGTTCTAGAAATTCTTAAGAGAGAGAAAGAAATCTCACGCGCGATCCAAAACTATTGTTTCATTTACAAAAAGCTTTACTGTACTATATTATTGTATTACATCAAGAGTGATTTAGTGTAACCGGCGAGTAGCGAGTTAGGCTCGAACGGCATTGTAAGTGTTAACTTTGAAAGTTAGTGGAGATCCTTCTCATAATCTGAGAATAAGGGGTGACGTAGTAGGGTTTGCTCCGAAAATCCATAAAAAATCTTGTCTTGTGTCTTTTACTTATTTCCCGCTTATTTACTCCAAAACCGAAATATATTAACAGAAATATAATCCTACTCCTATAATCAAAACCGGTCTATACATACCCCTTAAACCGACTCCTCATAAATCTCATCTAAGTCGTGTGTGTTGCTTCAAGCTTAAACAGACATTTCCGCCCTTGAACCTGGTTCAAGAGTCTGTGATAGTTTGCGCAGTGTTAAGAACGGTTTTAGTCTTTAACCGGACTATCACCAAATTGTGTGTTGTGTTGTTGTAAGCGGTAACCCTTCCAAAACCGGAACACCCCGGTCCTCCAAGGCCTCGCACTCAATGAAAATAAGGAACAAGAATAAAAGAAAGAAGATTGTGAGCTTGCTGCATCAGGTGGAACAAAGCGGTATCGAAGAGTATCAACCGGATGGACAATTTGAGGAACCTCTAAATGAAGAAGAAGAGGAATATGCTACACGACTTAACCCGCGGAAGAAGAAAGCGGTTGAGACATCAACCGCATCTCCAAGTTCCGGTCTGACCGTTACCCAATCATCTCGTCCACCTAGACCAGTAGGCGGTGCCTTCCGGTTCAACCAGCGAACTCCCGACATATCAAGTGTATTTACCGGATGGCAAATTGACGCGGAAAGAAGAGAACAGGAATGGAAGTAGGAGGAAGAAAGGCAAAAAGAAAAAGAAAAGGGGGGGATCATCCGATCTTTAGCTTGTCTTTCCTTTTCTAAACAACTTACTTATGTTACTTATTGGTGTTTTGTTTCAGAACTAAGTTACTTTTCTTAAGATCTCAAAGTAATGATTATACTAAACACTTTCTGAAAAACTAACCTGTTTTTGAAAATTTTCTTTGAAAAACATCAAAAAGGGAGAAATTGCTAAAGTTAATTTTCAAACCGGCCATATATTACGATTTTTGAATATATATTCTAATTAATCAAAAAGGGAGAAATTGATAAGAAAAATTAAGTAAGTTAATTTTTCAAACCGGCCATACATTACGATTTTTGAATATTTATTCTAAATAATCAAAAAGGGAGAAATTGATAAGAAAAATTAAGTAATTTAATTTTCAAGCGGCTAGAAAACTAAACTACTATTAACTTCTATGTGCAGGAACAGACCGAGTCGTATAAACCGGCTGGAGACTACATAAACCGGCCTCCGAATATATCAAAGCAAATCCGGCTCCAGATGATCAAGTCATGAGCAAGCGGAACCGGTCTCAACATGTTAAACAGGCCGGCTTGAAAAGAAAAAGCTCATAGTCCAGCCGGATCACACTACGAAAGAGTCAACCGAAAACTAAGAATTACAAAGATGACGTAATATGACGAAATAGACGTGTCTTAGGAAAATATAAGAAGATAAGATCCGGATCAGAAGCATGCGATAAAGACAATGATAATTTGCTGATCCGAATATCCGACTCAGACAACCGGAAGGTGCATGTCGCATGTCTAACACGTGTCCAAAACTGCAAGTCGGCTACGTCATCCATACCTGATCGGTATATGCATGCTTGCCAAGTGTCAGGAAGTTGAAACGTGCACGTAACATCTCTGAACCGGCGTGACTTCAAACTAACCAATCCCACGGTGAGAGAAGAAAATGACCGTTGGGATCCTCTTCACTATAAAAGGAAGACGAAGCGATCTCATTTATTACGGTTCTAGAAATTCTTAAGAGAGAGAAAGAAATCTCACGCGCGATCCAAAACTATTGTTTCATTTACAAAAAGCTTT
This sequence comes from Impatiens glandulifera, assembly GCF_907164915.1. Taxonomy (NCBI): domain Eukaryota; kingdom Viridiplantae; phylum Streptophyta; class Magnoliopsida; order Ericales; family Balsaminaceae; genus Impatiens; species Impatiens glandulifera. The sequence goes on from NC_061862.1 coordinate 148,415,220, forward strand.
ACTGTACTATATTATTGTATTACATCAAGAGTGATTTAGTGTAACCGGCGAGTAGCGAGTTAGGCTCGAACGGCATTGTAAGTGTTAACTTTGAAAGTTAGTGGAGATCCTTCTCATAATCTGAGAATAAGGGGTGACGTAGTAGGGTTTGCTCCGAAAATCCATAAAAAATCTTGTCTTGTGTCTTTTACTTATTTCCCGCTTATTTACTCCAAAACCGAAATATATTAACAGAAATATAATCCTACTCCTATAATCAAAACCGGTCTATACATACCCCTTAAACCGACTCCTCATAAATCTCATCTAAGTCGTGTGTGTTGCTTCAAGCTTAAACAGACATTTCCGCCCTTGAACCTGGTTCAAGAGTCTGTGATAGTTTGCGCAGTGTTAAGAACGGTTTTAGTCTTTAACCGGACTATCACCAAATTGTGTGTTGTGTTGTTGTAAGCGGTAACCCTTCCAAAACCGGAACACCCCGGTCCTCCAAGGCCTCGCACTCAATGAAAATAAGGAACAAGAATAAAAGAAAGAAGATTGTGAGCTTGCTGCATCAGGTGGAACAAAGCGGTATCGAAGAGTATCAACCGGATGGACAATTTGAGGAACCTCTAAATGAAGAAGAAGAGGAATATGCTACACGACTTAACCCGCGGAAGAAGAAAGCGGTTGAGACATCAACCGCATCTCCAAGTTCCGGTCTGACCGTTACCCAATCATCTCGTCCACCTAGACCAGTAGGCGGTGCCTTCCGGTTCAACCAGCGAACTCCCGACATATCAAGTGTATTTACCGGATGGCAAATTGACGCGGAAAGAAGAGAACAGGAATGGAAGTAGGAGGAAGAAAGGCAAAAAGAAAAAGAAAAGGGGGGGATCATCCGATCTTTAGCTTGTCTTTCCTTTTCTAAACAACTTACTTATGTTACTTATTGGTGTTTTGTTTCAGAACTAAGTTACTTTTCTTAAGATCTCAAAGTAATGATTATACTAAACACTTTCTGAAAAACTAACCTGTTTTTGAAAATTTTCTTTGAAAAACATCAAAAAGGGAGAAATTGCTAAAGTTAATTTTCAAACCGGCCATATATTACGATTTTTGAATATATATTCTAATTAATCAAAAAGGGAGAAATTGATAAGAAAAATTAAGTAAGTTAATTTTTCAAACCGGCCATACATTACGATTTTTGAATATTTATTCTAAATAATCAAAAAGGGAGAAATTGATAAGAAAAATTAAGTAATTTAATTTTCAAGCGGCTAGAAAACTAAACTACTATTAACTTCTATGTGCAGGAACAGACCGAGTCGTATAAACCGGCTGGAGACTACATAAACCGGCCTCCGAATATATCAAAGCAAATCCGGCTCCAGATGATCAAGTCATGAGCAAGCGGAACCGGTCTCAACATGTTAAACAGGCCGGCTTGAAAAGAAAAAGCTCATAGTCCAGCCGGATCACACTACGAAAGAGTCAACCGAAAACTAAGAATTACAAAGATGACGTAATATGACGAAATAGACGTGTCTTAGGAAAATATAAGAAGATAAGATCCGGATCAGAAGCATGCGATAAAGACAATGATAATTTGCTGATCCGAATATCCGACTCAGACAACCGGAAGGTGCATGTCGCATGTCTAACACGTGTCCAAAACTGCAAGTCGGCTACGTCATCCATACCTGATCGGTATATGCATGCTTGCCAAGTGTCAGGAAGTTGAAACGTGCACGTAACATCTCTGAACCGGCGTGACTTCAAACTAACCAATCCCACGGTGAGAGAAGAAAATGACCGTTGGGATCCTCTTCACTATAAAAGGAAGACGAAGCGATCTCATTTATTACGGTTCTAGAAATTCTTAAGAGAGAGAAAGAAATCTCACGCGCGATCCAAAACTATTGTTTCATTTACAAAAAGCTTTACTGTACTATATTATTGTATTACATCAAGAGTGATTTAGTGTAACCGGCGAGTAGCGAGTTAGGCTCGAACGGCATTGTAAGTGTTAACTTTGAAAGTTAGTGGAGATCCTTCTCATAATCTGAGAATAAGGGGTGACGTAGTAGGGTTTGCTCCGAAAATCCATAAAAAATCTTGTCTTGTGTCTTTTACTTATTTCCCGCTTATTTACTCCAAAACCGAAATATATTAACAGAAATATAATCCTACTCCTATAATCAAAACCGGTCTATACATACCCCTTAAACCGACTCCTCATAAATCTCATCTAAGTCGTGTGTGTTGCTTCAAGCTTAAACAGACATTTTCCGCCCTTGAACCTGGTTCAAGAGTCTGTGATAGTTTGCGCAGTGTTAAGAACGGTTTTAGTCTTTAACCGGACTATCACCAAATTGTGTGTTGTGTTGTTGTAAGCGGTAACCCTTCCAAAACCGGAACACCCCGGTCCTCCAAGGCCTCGCACTCAATGAAAATAAGGAACAAGAATAAAAGAAAGAAGATTGTGAGCTTGCTGCATCAGGTGGAACAAAGCGGTATCGAAGAGTATCAACCGGATGGACAATTTGAGGAACCTCTAAATGAAGAAGAAGAGGAATATGCTACACGACTTAACCCGCGGAAGAAGAAAGCGGTTGAGACATCAACCGCATCTCCAAGTTCCGGTCTGACCGTTACCCAATCATCTCGTCCACCTAGACCAGTAGGCGGTGCCTTCCGGTTCAACCAGCGAACTCCCGACATATCAAGTGTATTTACCGGATGGCAAATTGACGCGGAAAGAAGAGAACAGGAATGGAAGTAGGAGGAAGAAAGGCAAAAAGAAAAAGAAAAGGGGGGGATCATCCGATCTTTAGCTTGTCTTTCCTTTTCTAAACAACTTACTTATGTTACTTATTGGTGTTTTGTTTCAGAACTAAGTTACTTTTCTTAAGATCTCAAAGTAATGATTATACTAAACACTTTCTGAAAAACTAACCTGTTTTTGAAAATTTTCTTTGAAAAACATCAAAAAGGGAGAAATTGCTAAAGTTAATTTTCAAACCGGCCATATATTACGATTTTTGAATATATATTCTAATTAATCAAAAAGGGAGAAATTGATAAGAAAAATTAAGTAAGTTAATTTTTCAAACCGGCCATACATTACGATTTTTGAATATTTATTCTAAATAATCAAAAAGGGAGAAATTGATAAGAAAAATTAAGTAATTTAATTTTCAAGCGGCTAGAAAACTAAACTACTATTAACTTCTATGTGCAGGAACAGACCGAGTCGTATAAACCGGCTGGAGACTACATAAACCGGCCTCCGAATATATCAAAGCAAATCCGGCTCCAGATGATCAAGTCATGAGCAAGCGGAACCGGTCTCAACATGTTAAACAGGCCGGCTTGAAAAGAAAAAGCTCATAGTCCAGCCGGATCACACTACGAAAGAGTCAACCGAAAACTAAGAATTACAAAGATGACGTAATATGACGAAATAGACGTGTCTTAGGAAAATATAAGAAGATAAGATCCGGATCAGAAGCATGCGATAAAGACAATGATAATTTGCTGATCCGAATATCCGACTCAGACAACCGGAAGGTGCATGTCGCATGTCTAACACGTGTCCAAAACTGCAAGTCGGCTACGTCATCCATACCTGATCGGTATATGCATGCTTGCCAAGTGTCAGGAAGTTGAAACGTGCACGTAACATCTCTGAACCGGCGTGACTTCAAACTAACCAATCCCACGGTGAGAGAAGAAAATGACCGTTGGGATCCTCTTCACTATAAAAGGAAGACGAAGCGATC